>NW_028165054.1:0-95000 GCF_964263955.1 Coregonus lavaretus
CCCACGTAGAGCGAGGGAATTTTCTCTCTCTCAGCTCCCCGTGTGGGGAAATGGGTCCAACCTAGTTTTGTGAGGACTGCAGGGATATGAGCTCACTGAGGACAGCAAAGCCGAAGGGCGAAGAGGAAGTTCCAAGGAGAAAAGACAGGCAAGAGCCAAGGGGGAAGATTACAATGTCCACCTTTCTATTGAGACAAAACGAGCTGAGACCAGACAAAATTAGAAAGAGGTAATGAGGGGAAACTCTGAATGTGGCCCAGAATTTGTTTGATTAGGTGGAGGTGAAAGGAACAACTGTCGTAGAGGATCAGACAGATATTTTGTCAGGAGAGACAGGAGAAGGGTTCCAAAGGGTTTGGATGATTCTATGAAGTCTCTCGGCCAGCCTCAGACCATATTTGACCTTTCTGCTTTAAGGAGCAGATGGAAGTAGCCACCTACATTTAAAACCGAACACTGAAATCCTTTGACTCCTCCACATTAAAAAATAACAAAAGATTATATTGGAAAGAGTACTATCGGAAACTGCTTTGGGCAACTTGGCTCTGTTGTGAAAGAGGCCACCCATTTTCTTCATTTAAATAACGTTATCTAATCTGCCGTTCATTAGTCAAGCAACAATTGGAATGATGGAATTGAAATGAGTTCGCACCCAAGATACACCACATGCAATTAATGAGACTGGTAATTTGGGTATTGATGTACGTTAATACATACAGTGAGGGAAAAAAGTATTTGATCACCTGCTGATTTTGTATGTTTGCCCACTGACAAAGACATGATCAGTCTATAATTTTAATGGTAGGTTTATTTGAACAGTGAGAGACAGAATAACAACAAAATAATCCAGAAAAACGCATGTCAAAAATTTTAGAAATTGATTTGCATTTTAATGAGGGAAATAAGTATTTGACCCCCTCTCAATCAGAAAGAACATATACATTTACATTTTAGTCATTTAGCAGACGCTCTTACAGTTAGTGAGTAGAACCCCACGTTTCTATTGTTCCACACTTAGAATGCATTCCAAATGACACCCTATTCCCTATATAATGCACCCTGGTCAAAAGTAGTGCACTATAAAGGGAATAGGGTGCCATTTGGGAAACAGACTTAGTTCTGCCCAACACAAAACAATGACACTCCAGTGTTCTAGGTTCCTATCCGGCCCGCTCCCTTCTTGTTTCAGTTCCAGCTCCTCCCATTTCCTCTCTATGGTCCCAGGGTGTGGGCATCAATCCTACAGGATGCTGCTAGCGTCAATAACAAGATGTGTGTGTGAGTTATTTCAGCCTAAACGGAGACACTTTGCCACAGAAAATGAGTTAGCTGTCTGGGTTTTGACTTAAGGGGAGAGCCAACGCCTTAGGTTATGTCCCAAATGACATTCCCTATGTAGTGCACTACTTTTGACAAGGGTCGTATCGAGAATAGGGAGCCAATTGGGACACATCCTTAGCTGGGCTGGCAACCACCTGTGGTGTGAACCCATTCATCTTGACTGGTTGGTGGAGCAGCAGACAAGCTACATGTCTTTACAAAGGATGATGATGACTTCTAGTAGACTTAATCTTTACAGTGGAATGCAATGAGAGCCCTGGGACAGAGGATAACATGCAAATCTGTACAATGATCATATTACAGGATGTCCTATATATGTAAAAGGCTCGTCTTTCAATCCCACATCATGACACAATACAAGGAAAATAAGCATTGAAGGGTTACAAAGCGGGCCCTTCTTTAATCATGGCCTGCTTGGTAGGCTACACACTGAAAGAGCCTTTGTTCTGCTGGGTGCTGAACCAAAACAACCACTGTTTGTAAAGCTGGGATCTTTGTTCTCTTTAAACCTGATTATGCATGGCACAGCATTAGGGTATTCTGCACCTCTCTCTCTCTCTCTCTCCTTCTCTCTCATCTCTCTCTCTCTCTCTCTTCCTCCTCTTACTCTCTCTCTCTCTCTCTCTCCTCTCTCTCTCCTCTCTCTCTCTCTCTCTCTCTCTCTCTCTCTCTCTCTCTCTCTCTCTCTCTCTCTCTCTCTCTCTCTCTTCTCTCTCTCTCTCTCTCTCTCTCTCTCTCTCCTCTCTCTCTCTCTCTCTCTCTCTCTCTCTCTCTTCTCTCTCTCTCTCTCTCTCTCTCTCTCTCTCTCATGAAGCTGACTGAATTCTCAAAGCAGGGCCACGTTGTGAAATGTTGTAGGTAGACATTGCTTGAATAGAGCTGATGTGACTTCTAATTACCTGCCAGAGAGGCATGTTTGTTTTAATCTATATAATACATTTCTATCTGAATGTTGGCCAATGTTGCCATGCTGAACGTGACCCATGTTTGGCCTTGGTTACTGTTTTCATTTTGATATTCAGTCTTGAAAACATAAAATCATTACCGCTAGCCTTAGTTCAGAGAGGATGACTATGGTGAATGCATCCCTGCAAGTAGGGGAGGAGTAAATACCTGACTTGCTTTCTAACTAATGCATTGAACGGATAAATGTATTCCACAGCCCTAAGAGGAGGTATGTAAGCAGGAGTCAGGAAAATCACATACAGAACACCCTCCAAATCAAGATGGACTGGCTGCCTGGCAAGAAGCTGAAATGGGCAATGTGTCTTTTCGTAATGGTATTAGGGTAAAAATGTGTAGCGCTCGAATAGCAAGACAGGCACCACTCTGAGAGGAAAAGATTGGATGGACGATGGAATAAACGAAGTGGACTTGGCATTGGAGACGCTCATCGAGCGTCCTTATTGCTGTTTACTGTTGACTGAAGATGACCAATTACAAAACCATTACACTGCTCTAGTCTATTCGGCTGTGCCAGCATTAGGGTTCAGGCCAGTGATGGAAAAACTACCCAATTATCATATTTTAGTCAAAGTAAAGATACCTTAATAGAAAATGACTCAAGTAAAAGTGAAAGTCACCCAATAAAGTACTACTTGAGTAAAAGTCAAAAAGTATTTGGTTATTAAATATACTTAACTATCAAAGTAGTTAAATGTATGCACTCACTAACTGTAAGTCGCTCTGGATAAGAGTGTCTGCTAAATGACTCAAATGTAAATGTAAAAGTAAATATAATTGCTAAAATATACTTATGTCAAAAGTAAAAGTAAAAGTATAAATCATTTCACATTCATTATATTAAGCAAACGCCACGATTTTCTTGTTTCTTAAATTTACGGATAGCCAGGGTCACACTCCAACATTCAGACATAATTTACAAACGAAGTTTCCTGAGTCAGCCAGATCAGAGGCAGTATGGATGACCAGGGACTTTCTCTTGATAAGTGTGTGAATTGGACCATTTTCCTGTCCTGCTAAGTATTCTAAATGTAAGGAGTTCTTTTGGGTGTCAGGGAAAATGTATGGAGTAAAAAGTACATTATTTTCTTTAGGAATGTAGTGGAGTAAAAGTAAAAGTTGTCAAAACTATAAATAGTAAAGTAAAGTAGATATACCCAAAAAACTACTTAAGTAGTATTTAAAGTATTTTTTACTTAATTACTTTACACCACTGGTTCAGGCCAGGGTAATTTAACTTAATTCAGAAAGAATCGCGTTATAATCATGAACTGAGGCAATCTTTATATGATTAGTCTAAGCAAGTCAAAATATTAATTGATTAAAGTATTAAGTAGTAATTGCTGAATGAACTCTGTGAGTTTGAACTGGTGTAATGTCCTCACCACATCTCTCCATATCATTATTTCAGTAGCCTAAGCTCTGTCTTGATTTCCTTGTCTCAGTCAGCACTATCAGAATTGGTGTTGCATAACAACGCTGATAGCCTAGCTGGCTCTTTGGTTTACATTTCCTTTCCTCTTCAAGCTGACAGAACACTTCGGGTGTCTCCTCTCTCCTCTCCTGTAATGTCCTTTAGAGAGAGGAAAGACAGAACTCTTGGCACCGCGTGCGTCCCTAGAGGCCTGAGCAAGGTGGCATAAGGTATTTTTTAATCTCTTCAAAGTGCTGGCTCAGAAGACTCACGCCATTAATTCCACATGCGCGCGTCAGGTGGATGCATCAGTTTGATAGGATGCAATACCTCTACTTATTCTTCATCCAGTTCCATTATATACAGCAATTTTATAAAAGTTAGTTTTAATCAATGTAGGCCTACAGTAGCCCTTTACATTCGTACCCGTATAAGGGTTGAAAATCGTATCTAAATTGGAAAAAGGTGGCTGTACAGTAACATGCTATACAGTACATGACATCAGAGTTCAGGGTCTCTGCTTCACAGACTTGTATGGGTTTTGACTAATGATGTACTGTATATAAACACTGGATTGCTGATGCTATGTATTGGCCATTGAGAGGCTTTGAAGCCACTGGTCGGCCATATTGGCTCCCCAGTAGGAGTAGTCCTCCATAGGAATGAATGGAATTCTACAGTATTTCAATTAAATGTTTCAAGGACAAAATGACATGTATTGAAGTATTTTTTGTTGTTGTAGTGGGGAGAGTAACATTAGTACTCAAAAAATATATATACTTAAAAGGAACATTTTAAATATATTATTAAATGTTTTATTTGTATGTTTAGCTCAATTAATATAATTTAAAAGTACGCATTAAGGTGTCTGTAATAGAATAAGTCATTAGTACATGCATTTGTATAGATTCCCAAATAAAACATTTACCAAGGGAGCAAGCCAAGTACAAGCAAGCCAAACACCTGGGAGTCCAAATGTGCACTTCACATTTCCATCCATTTCATAAAACTCATGTAATATACATTGTCAACGTTTATGATCACTATATTTGATGTATAGTTACAAGATGACATGGTGTTATACCCTGGGTTGTCCTGAAGAAAATGAGCCTGTTTGTTTTATTGTGAAGAAAATTTGCCGTGGACGACGCACTTGAATGCACGCATGACTCCATTCTATGCGCATCAAAATTACGTTCCGCTTCTCTGAATTGCCTTGTGAAAGCCTAACACTAAGATCCTATTTTATCATTTAGCTAGTCATGTTGACAATAGAACAAGCTTTCAAATGATGCTCACCTGACCCAGATTCTTATTTATAATGGACTGTTTTTGGATTGCGTAAACAACACTAATTGTGTGATAGCAGGGATGCAGGGCTATGTTCCAAACAAAACAACTACAAGCTCTAGTTCCTCAATGGCAAAGCTTGGAGAGCTCAAAAAAGCACCTTATAATGGAAGACTCTTCTTTGAGTCATAAAAGTGCATGGACATTTCTTAGGAACTGTGCACACTTTGGAGAGGTGTGTGGCCACTTGGAGACACCAGTCAGTCCTTTCACTCAAACCCTTGTAATTCCTTTGTCTAATGTCGCACCTACCCCAAATTTTCCAAGAATATTCGTATCCAGAGAATTTTCAGATTTTTTTATCAACAAATGCGGCAAAAAGTACAATAAATGGAAAATGCACAAAATCAACAGTGTAAGGTTTGTATTCAGACTTGAGTCAGGTGAAATGTTGCGTCCTCAGCTTTAGTCTAATAACTTTCCCATAATCTCCTAACTGTTCCCTTTTAATTGCTACCATGGTTATGCATACTTTCCATATTTCTTCTGTAAGAACCATTTCAATGTAGCCCTAACATATAGGCCAATTCCCACAAGTGTAAAGGGTTAATGAAGGTAATTCCTTGGTAACAGTATTTTCAATCTTCAGAATTTGGGGGGGTTTAATATAACCACGTGGTGCCAAGATATGTAGCCTGTCTTCATAACATGAATGCCCCTATCATTCATTCAAGAACACCTTCAGTCCTTCATTATCAGTAGGTGAATGATTGGTGAGACTATTTTGTGATGTTTAGCAAACAGAATAACCTTTTTGGATATGCAATGGTGCTCTCTCTCTCACACACTCACACACCATTGTCTAAATGAAATGGAACTCTGCAATCCAATTTATCATTTGAAGTAAGAGAAAAGCCAGAGAAGGCTACAGTCTATTTGGTCTGTGGTAACACACAACTGCTCTACTGGGCTATTTCAATCTATTTTAGGGTGGGTCCACACATGTCTGACAGCACCAGATTAAGTGGAAGATTTACTGTCCCACAAAGTGAGGCCATCACTCACACTTTAGACTTCTCTATGCATTACCGATCACTGTCACGTTCACATAGGCTAGCCTCCATGGTGTCTTTAAGCCATAACTATGACTAAAAAGAGAAGACAAAACACAATAGTTACATTGTTAGGTGGCATTCATTATGCGTATGCCCTACACAACAGTTTTAGGCTACTATTATAAATAATAGGCTAATGGGATAACATAATGATAGCCTACACTGATCGTTTTGGAGACAACATCACATCATATACGATCTTAATCCGAAGGAACTGAAAAATATAATAAATGAAATGGCACATAGGCTTATAATAAACAATGTGTAATAATATGCACATCATTACCAGTAATCTGAGCGGATCGATAAATTCCTGTAGTCCGTGAGAAGATGCGTGTAAAAGGGACCTCTCTCTGCTCATACTGCTTCACGGACACCGTCTGAAAGTGTCTCACTTCATGCACTCGGGACGGGGGTAGTCTCTCTAGCCTGCCTCATCATGTCCCATAGAATCTCATTCGTGTTTAACAATGCCCCACTAATTTATTCTGTCCACTCACGTATCTGCGCCCCACGGGTGACGGGTTACGTAGCCTATTCTAGCAGGTCCATTACAAAGACAGTGTTGCTTGCTTACTGTTATATCCGCCGCGCAACTCTGAGCGCGCGCGCTGTTCCCGGTCGCTTTAAAATATCAAATTTTATAGCCACTGCTCCTGGGGCATTTTTCTACTGGAGTCAATGTGATCATTTCGCAGGATCCATCAAGAGTTGGGCTAGTAAGCTAGTTAGACCAGGGAGGTCTGTCATTATGTGATCTCAAATGGAGTCCAGGGGGTATAATTGGTCATGTCTTGATGCGATACAGTTTATGTCAAATTGATGTCAAATGTACTGTAGATTGTTGTGCATTTTAGCAATCCTTAACCCTTTTCCTAACCTTAACTTAATTCTCCAAACCTGCGATGTTCATTCTCCAAACATGCTGCATAAGTTCTCCTTACCTGCTACAAAAAGTCAATTCTGGTCAATTCTGACAAACTGTAGCCTATCCCTTCTAGTCAAAACCGGTATAATTTCAACCCAACAGCGCCAGTAATTGCGCTGCAGCTCAGCTACTTCTAATGGCAGTAATGATGTCCCATCTTTCATTTGTTTCAATGAGAGCAATCATCATTTAAGTGTTTATTTTGGTACTTTTTACCACTTTTTCTCCCCAATTTCGTGATATCCAATTGGTAGTTACAGTCTTGTCCCATCACTGCAACTCCCATACAGACTCGGGTTGAGGTTGCCAGGATCAGAGTAGTGCAGAAGGTGACATGCTGAGGCAGTGAAGAAAGTAGTAGAGGAAGATGGGTCCAGGTTGAGGGATCCTAAGAGTATCCCTGTGAGAAGGCTGAGGTCAATAGAGAGTGATAGAAATAGCATGCGCTTCAGTAAGGTCAATTTTTTGGCGTTCACGGCCATGGTTGTCCACTGTCCCGCAGGAATCTAACGTAAATCACAGAGGATAGATGTTGTGGTGGCAGCTGCAGAGAAGTACTTGGGTGTACAAGATTTTACTGCAGAAGAGTTACAAGGTGTTTTGAACAATAGTGTCCTGTCCTCCCAGGCTGATGGCCTGGTAGGATCAGATAGGGCCAAAGTAGTGGAATAATGATGAGGTTTTAATGGGTGTAATTTTTTCAAAGTGTAATAAATTCATGCTACAGAATCGTAGGCTGATACACAGCCAAAACATTAGGTTGCGACATGTTTTGGCTGTGTATCATGCACCTATAACATACTGAGTCCCAATATCTACAGTATGTCCACAGATGATATTAAAGAAAATGTGAAGAGGGCCTCCCAAGTGGCGCAGCGGTCTAAGGCCCGGAATCACAGTGCTAGAGGTGTCACTACAGACCCGGGTTTGATCCCGGGCTGTATCACAACCGGCCGTGATCGGGAGTCCCATAGGGCGGCGCACAATTGACCCAGCGTCGTCCGGGTTAGGGGAGGGTTTGGCCAAGGGGGCTTTACTTGGCTCATCGCGCTCTAGCGACTCCTTGTGGAAGGCCGGGCGCCTGCAGGCTGACCTCGGTCGTCAGGTGAACGGTGTTTCCTCCGACACATTGGAGCAGCTGGCTTCCGGGTTAAGTGGGCGGGTGTTAAGAAGCGTGGTTTGGCGGGTCATGTTTCGGAGGACCCATGACTTGCCCTTCGCCTCCCAGGCCTGTTTGGGAGTTGCAGCGATGAGACAAACTCGAAAATGGGGAGAAAAAGGGGGTAAATTATTATAATAAGACAATGTGATGGGAGGCTGAGTGATTGAGGCAAAAAGGTTGATCAGTAGGAAAGAGGGTCAAAGTAGTGAAAGCTTATCAGTGATGCTGTGGTTTGAGAAAGTCTTGCGGTGAAAAGTACAAATAGGATTCCTTAGTTTCAATGTTAGAGAATTTGTCCCATATGCACTGCAGTGTTTTAAATGCCAAAGAATGGGACATGTAGCTGCTCAGTGTAAAGGAAAGAAAAGACGTGCCAAGTGTGGAGGGGCACATGATTACGGTGAATGTGGAAGCAATGTGAAGGTTAAGCGCTGTAATTGTGGGGGAGAACACAGTGCAGCATTTGGTGGATGCCAGGTACAGAGAGACTCTAGAGAGGCTCAGAGATACAGGATCAGTCATGATGCATCATATGCAGAGGCCGTAAAACAGATTGGTAGAACTACAGTGCGGACTGATGTACATGTAGTAAGTGGACCTACTGTCGGGGCTGGTGCTTCTGATGGTCCTGTTCAGAAATCTTGTGCTCATGAATGTGCGGTGTCAAAGGACACTTTGATAATGAATAAAGTTGACTTCATAGCTTTTATTGGTAAGGTTATCAATACGACTCGGGTTGTGGAAAGCAGAAATGCCAGGTTGAAGGTTATTGTGGAGACTGCAAAAGAGATATTGGAGGTAACAGATGTGACTGTTGAAATGGTTTCAGCATGATATAGATAAAGTTGAATGGGGTTGGGGAGGGGGGTTAGGAGGGGGGAGGGTGTGGTAGAATTTAGGGATTTATTTGGTTTTGAATTTTAGTACAGAATTGGACAGATAATGACTGATCGTACATTCCAGCACAGTAGGTGGCGGCATGCACTTTAAACGTTTGTTTGCGGACCGCCATGATATCATCTGCTGAGAGAAGGAAATGCTATAAGATGGCGGATACGGCTGTTTTGTCCAAAACTGATGATGGTCGGGTGAAGATGAGAGTACAGAGAGTGAGAACGAGTTGGCTACATTCGTGAAAAAGAAAGGAAACAAAAATAAAATTGTGATGGAAACTAAGGAATCCCTAGATTATTTTATAGTCAGAGTGAGGGATCCGTTCAAAGTCACGAGGGGTACAATGGAGGCGTCGGTGAGAGTCACAAGAGCTGGTTTTATTCCGTTTTTTTGTGTGTCCGTGGAACAGAATAAGCGTGATTTGCGCCTCATAGCTTTCTGAATGGAATGTTTTGTGTATGGATTTACGAATTATGTCGCCTGTCAAGGGGGTTATTTATGGGGTTGTGCTAACCTTTCATCTAGCTCTCAAACTCTAGCCGGCATGCTGCCTTGTCCCTACAGTTCTCAGCATTCTGCCTTCTCCCAACAGTTCTCAGCCATTAGCTTCACCCACGACCAATGTTCCCTCTAAACTGCGCGCTTGCAGTTGGCCGGAACTGCCGCGCATAAATATCAGCCCACAGGTAGAAGCATGAGATTGAACTTCACTCAATTTTCTAGAGCAGTGGTCACCGATCTCAAAGGTATTCCTAGTCGATCGCCAAACATTTCTGTAAAAAATCCAATGTAAAGCCTTCTGCTCCTTTTTTTTTTTTCGTCTCGGGCTGTTGGCGGTAGTTGCACCTGATTCAGCTGCCCTGTAGGCGAACTGTTGCCATTTTGAACCATTTAATGTGTCTGAAGTACAAACTGTGCCTTCCTGGCGGGCAAAGACAGCAAATCAAGTGCACTATATGACTACCGCTGGCCAATCGGATGGCTCAGATTACCGTGTCTGCAGTAGCGTAGCAGGCATAAAACAGAGCAACAGCGAAATATATATTTCAAAACCATGACTAGAGACTGTCAACGAATACAGCAAAGAGCTACTGTTTTTTATGATTTGAGTTCTTGTTTAAGTTCTTACTCAGAACTGTCAACACTTTGTATTCAACACTTTTATACGCCATAAAATGCGCGTTCTTCCCATTTCCACTCAGCACTACAAGCAGTGCAGCAGTAATGAATGAGGAGTAAAGTGTATCTACAGGCTTGCGTTATTATTAGCGGTTTGGGTATTTTTCATTCAGCTGTGCCTCACAAGTAATACAACAACGGAACTATTACCGGTGTGATCATATAGCCTACCTCAAATTTTGAAATATATTTTTAAATGGCCCGAACAACAATGCATTGGCAGTGCAATTCAAGCAAAGCCAATATGCGGTGATAATGTATTAGGCCTATAGCTTACTGCACAAACCTCATTGCTACAGTACTGTTTTTAATTGGTTAATGCTGCATAGGCTTACGTTTTTAAAAGACCAGTTTGACAAAAATCTGAGCGGTAGATCTCGACTTGCATTTTGACTCTGTGATCTTGACTCAGAAAAAAGTTGGTGACCACTGTTCTACAGTTTTCCCTGTTAACACTATCAACGCAATATTAGCCACTTTCAATGCAACATACCAAAACAAAACGAACTGTGCAAGAGATTTTGTTGTAGGCAGAACACATCGGAGTAGGATTCTATTGCATTGACAGGCACTACTCAGCCCATACTCTACACAGACCGGTGAGGCTTAAACAATCAGAGCTGCAGTAGGCCTATATGCAAATAGACCATTGCCATATGTGGATCTGTGCCATTTACTTTAAACAGGACTGTGTTTACAGCATGAGCGGTTGAGTAGATGTGCTTGTTTTGAGATCAAAGGGAGAGCTGCATGTAGCCACTTGTGCACATTTTGTTCATATCCTTTGCTAGTTAGGGAGTTATTATCCCAGTTATAGATCATTTGTAGGTAGCTATAGGGGAGTGATTGCTTCCTACAAGAGCACAAAAGGTGTATATTTCTAGGCATCTTTGAAAAGCGATAAAGAGCTTTTTTTTGTCATAAAGGGGCAGTGTTGTATTTTGAGACAGGCTTGAATAAGCTAAGTAGCCAATAGGGAGAGGGCAGCATAATTTGTCTGATTCTCTAATAATGGTATGGTAATAATAATGCATTTTATTTTGTAAAGTGGTGTCTTGCATCAAACAACATTTTCAGTCACCTCCTTGTCTGAAGGACAAGTGGATAAACAGGTTAATGTCAAGCCCTGCATGTTTTTTGCAAAAGTCTCATGGAATGTAGGCCTACATTGAACACCACACATTGGCTGCTACTGTAGGCTGAACGATAGAACATCTATTTCCATGTTCAAATGTTATGGGATGCATTTTCTAAATTTTTCTTGATGGTAGGCTACTCTGGTAGGCCTACATTATGATCAAATAGCTTCAGTGGCCTACATACATTTTACATTGACATTTTAGTCATTTAGCAGACGCTCTTATCCAGAGCGACTTACAGGAGCAATCAGGGTTAAGTGCCTTGCTCAAGGGCACAGACAGATTTTTCACTTAGTCGGCTTGGGGATTAGAACCAGCGACCTTTCGGTTACTGGCACAACGCTCTTAACCACTAAGCTACCTGCTGCCCCATGGCCACTTAACATTAACTTAAAGCCTGTACAGCCTCAGTGTTCAAATCAAATAATTTTGTCACATGCGCCGAATACAACAGGTGTAGACCTTACCGTGAAATGCTTACTTACAAGCCCTTAACCAACAATGCCATTCAAAGCGATAAGAAAATATTAAATAAATAAACTAAGGTAAAAAGTAACACAAAATAACAACAACGAGGCTATATACAGGGGGTACCGGTACCGAGTCAATGTGAGTCTGACAATTTCTTTGGGCCTTCCTCTGACACCGCTTCGTATAAAGGTCCTGGATGGCAGGAAGCTTGGCCCCAGTGATGTACTGGGCTGTACGCACTACCCTCTGTAGCGCCTTACGGTCAGATGCCGAGCAGTTGCCATACCAGGCGGTGATGCAACCGGTCAGGATGCTCTTGATGGTGCAGCTGTATAACTTTAAGGATCTGGGGACCCATGCCAAATATTTTCAGTCTCCTGAGGGGGAAAAGGTGTTGTCGTGCCCTCTTCACAACTCTCTTGGTGTGTTTTGACCATGATAGTTTGTTGGTGATATGGACACCAAGGAACTTGAAACTCTCGACCCGTCAATGTTAATGATGGCCTGTTCGGCCCGCCTTTTCCTGTAATTCACAAATCGTCTCCAAGGTCTTGCTGACATCGGCTACCGAGAGCGTGATCACACAGTCGTCTGGAACAGCTGGTGCTCTCATGCATGCTTCAGTGTTGCTTGCCTCAAAGTGAGCATAAAAGGCATTTAGCTCGTCTGGTAGGCTTGCGTCACTGGGCAGCTCGCAGCTAGGTTTCCCTTTGTAGTCCATAATAGTTTAAGCCCTGCCACATCCGACGAGCGTCAGAGCCGGTGTAGTAGGATTAAATCTTAATCCTGTATTGATGCTTTGCCTGTTTGATGGTTCATCTGAGGGCGTAGCGGGATTTCTTATTAGTGTCCCGCTCCTTGAAAGCGGCAGCTCTAGCCTTTAGCTCGATGCGGATGTTGCCTGTAATCCATGGCTTCTGGTTGGGATATGTACGTACGGTCACTGTGCGGACCGTACGTTCCAGTCTGTGCTAGCAAAACAGTCCTGTAGTGTAGCATCCGCGTCATCTGACCACTTCCGTATTGAGCGAGTCACTGGTACTTCCTGCTTTAGTTTTTGCTTGTAAGCAGGAATCAGGTGGATAGAATTATGGTCAGATTTGCCAAATGTAGGGCGAGGGAGAGCTTTGTGTGCGTCTCTGTGTGTGGAGTAAAGGTGGTCTAGAGTTTTTTTTCCCCCTAGGACCCACTAGGAGCGCCGCTTCTAGATGAGCATTTTCTTGTTTGCTTATGGCCTTATACAGCTCGTTGAGTGCGGTCTTAGTGCCAGCATCGGTTTGTGGTGGTAAATAGACGGCTACGAATAATATAGATGGTGTGATCTACAGCTTTTCATGAGGTACTCTACCTCAGGCGAGCAATACCTCGAGACTTCTTTAGTATTAGAAATCGCGCACCAGCTGTTATTGACAAATAGACACACACCCACCCCTCGTCTTACCAGACATAGCTTCTCTGTACTGCCGATGCACAGAAAACCCAGCCAGCTCTATATTATCCGTGTCGTCGTTCAGCCACGACTCGGTGAAACATAACATATTTAATGTCCCGTTGGTAGGATAGTCTTAATCGAAGATCATCCATTTTGTTTTCCAATGATTGCACGTTGGCCAATAGAACGGATGGTAGTGGAGGTTTACTCACTCGCCTACGAATTCTCAGAAGGCAGCCCGACCTCCGCCCCCTTTTTCACACAAATGACGGGGATTTGGGCCTGTTCTCGAGAAAGCAGTATATCCTTCGACGGGCTTGTTAAAGAATTGATTTTCGTCCAGTTCGAGGTGAGTAATTGCTGTTCTGATGTCCAGAAGCTCTTTTCGGTCATGAGAGAGTAGCAGCAACATTATGAACAAAATAAGTTACAAACAACGCAAAAAAACAAACAAAATAGGTTGGTTAGGAGCCTGTAAAACGGCAGCCATCCCCTCCGGCGCCATTACTATCAGTGAACGCATGCTGGAAGTTGCACAGAATTTGTGCTCAGCAGACCTGAAATTTGCTAAGTGCCTAAAGAAGGCAGTCGAGGGAACATTACCCACGACTGCCTCATGAACTAGTCCGGACGCTTCGTTTTAACTTTTAGAAACGTCAATAATCATTGCTTGCGATATGGCTTCTTCACTTTCATCAGTGAGAAATAATCATTTAAATAAAAAACATACACTGACTATAGCAGGTTGAAGGCGTCTTCTGTAGGGGGAGTTTTGTTAAGAGCCGTTAGAAATTGTTGCATGCTGCGTTTATTTTTGTTCAGTATAGTATCGATTCCTATTGCTTTTGAACGTAATTTGCACAGTAATTTGACTTCTCGTTTCTCTTGTCAACGCTCCAAAAGAGGTAAAGCAAGATCGGGAAGTGACCAGCCTTCTCACACACGGATCGGACCGAGTCGGTGGCAAAGAGAAACATGGCATTTTCAGACCCCACAGGTTCAAGTCTCAAAACGGCCAACTTTTGAATATAGCTTTGAGTGAGATTTCCTATTGTGAATTGTCTACACCCCCATGATTTAGAAAACATGTTTTAAAGCTCAATTCTACATATTTTCACATTGCTTAGACACATGACCAGGGTGGAATAAAAATGTTTTAAAAAGTCACAGGTCAGGTGTATTCAGGATTCTTTTAAAATTCATACTCAAAACTCAACAACTTGGTTTGAAGTTATTTTGAGATTATCTGGGCATGAAATTTTGAGTATGCTAACTGGGGGGCATTGAATTACATTGGTTTTTGGTTAGAAAATGCTAATATTAACAGTTGGTGGCAGTGGTCATTTCAGCATATTGTTTTGTAGTTGTACAGTGTAATTTTATAACTAAGACATAAGTTCACTGCACTTAAGTTGAATTACATTTTCTACCAACGTTTCATGTTAGGCTTATTGATTTTGAGAGCTTCTGAAAGTCTTAACTCTTACTAGAAATGGAAACATTTATAACCATAGTTGAAACATTTTATATTAAAAGTACAAAAACAACATTCTGCAGGAATATTCGACAACTTTTTGTTTAAAAAAAAAAAACTCACCCAAGAGGCCCAACTGACTCGCTCCCGGAAAGATAATTGATTTGTCCAGCGAGAGGATAATAACTGTTTATTATCATATCACTTATCTGAGCAGAATGAAAGAAGTTACAATAGCAGATTAAAGTTCAAATGTGAGTCACTGGAACCGCTGCTGGCGGACTACATGCAGACATCGAATCCAATGTAGGATTCAGCCAGTTGATACTGTACTGTGATTTGCCAAGTACCTCCACAGAGTTGAGCGCAGACTAAAGTTAATCAAATACAATCACTGAATGTTTCCTTATTGCTGTTGCTCTAGGATCACAACCCAGCGCAAATGCACATGTGCCAATTGAATCTCAACAAGGAAACAGTCGGTAGTTGTATTTGATTAACGTTTTATAAAAAAGTATGGATTTCATCAAACAAAGAAAGGCACGCAACAACAGGGGACAAACATGGGTTTTCATCAGACCAGAGAATCTTGTTTCTCATAGTCAGAGAGTCCTTTAGGTGCCTTTTGGCAAACTCCAAGTGGGCTGTCATGTGCCTTTTACTGAGAAGTGGCTTCCGTCTGGCCACTACCATAAATGCCTGATTGGTGGAGTGCTGCAGAGATGGTTGTCCTTCTGGAAGGTTCTTCCATCTCCACAGAGGAACTCTGGAGAGCTGTCAGAGTGACCATTGGGTTCTTCGTCACCTGCCTGACCAAGGCCCTTCTCCCCCGATTGCTCAGTTTGGCCGGGCGGCCAGCTCTAGGAAGAGTATTGGTGGTTTCAAACTTCTTCCATTTAAGAATGATGAAGGCCACGGTGTTCTTGGGGACCTTCAATGTTGCAGAAATATGTTGGTACCCTTCCCCAGATCTGTGCCGACACAATCCTGTCTCGGAGCTCTACGGACAATTCCTTTTTTTGCTCTGACATGCACTGTGAACTGTGGGACCTTATATAGACAGGTGTGCCTTTCCAAATCATGTCCAATCAAATCATGGAGCTCAATTTCGAGTCTCATAGCAAAGGGTCTGAATACTTATTTACATAAGGTATTTCAGCTTTGTCACTATGGGGTATTGTGGGTAGATTGATGAGGGAAACAATTAATTTAATCCATTTTAGAATAAGGCTGTAAAGTAACAAAATGTGGAAAAAGTAAAGGGATCTGAATACTTTCTGAATGCACTGTAGTTAACTACAGAAATAACTAGCCAGGCTACACGATGTGTGTTTAATTGGCTATCTAGTTAGTCTTGTCATTATTTTGGAGGCCTACCTGCTGCAATGTCTCCCTCTCTCCCGGCCCACTCGCACACATGCAGCCAATGCGCAAACCATGACTTTTCCAGGATTTTCATGACCGTACGAAGCCTGTTTGCTGACCAGAAATGTTCTATAACTATGCAAATAACTCACTAATTAGCAAGGAATATCAACAAAAGTGCACACGTGGCTACACACAGATCTAAATCTCGCAACCAGGGATGATTGAAAGACCGCTCTGCCTGTCAATGCAATACAATCCTAAACAGATATTGGGAGAACAGCAATACATAGCATCCAGACGACACTGATCCTATTCTGATCAGCGTAACTGTTTGATATTGTGATGTGTGAACTCAGCTATATTCTTCTTGTCCCGAATAAAGGTTAATGTCGAGCCCTAAACATACAGAACATAATTCACATCATTTCAGAAGGCGAGTTGCCACAAAACAGTGACAGGATTATTGCACAACATACTTTCGTCATTCATAAACGTGGGTGTTATTCATGCGTTAACAGTACATGCACATTGACCAGGCAGGCAAACAAAAGCACAATAAAGCACAGTGGTGGTAAAAAAAAAAAAAAAACGTGAAAGAGACGGCAAAAGGAAAATTGGGATAAAAATTTTATAAAAACACTGGATCAGCTGATTTAAGAGAAGGTACTATTTACCAATTGATGTAGAATCTGAATCATCCCATTAACGCATGTAAGATGCTGTGGTTGGCATTTAAACATACAAGGCCTCCTGTAGCTCAGTTGGTAGAGCATGGCGCTTGCAACGCCAGGGTTGTGGGTTCGATTCCCATGGGGGGCCAGTATGAAAAATGTATGCATAAATATAGGTTACTTTCCATTAGCCTACCGCTTAGAATGAAGACTATGTATTGGCATAACAGACCTGCTACACTGGATGTGTTATTTAGGCCGGGCATGAGCAGCGAGTGACCCGCTCCCATTGTTGTCAATTAAACCTGCTACACTGGCAGGGTGGGTCTGAAGCGTAAAATTACTCTCTGGTTCGAGTTTCAAGAATTTGTTGTGTAGTTCGCACCCAAGACCACTTGCTGGAGTGGCTTGCACTCTGCTGGCGCGATCTACAGTATACGCTTCCAGTGTAGCTGCTCAAAACCTACAATGACAGGCTGCTTTTGATAAGCCCCCAGGTTCATAAGGGAACACCTTTGCATCTATAACTCAGTGGAGGTCAACACAAACCACTCCGATTATTCCCTGTGTAGTTGGTGAGGGCTGCCTCTCAGCCTGGCTGTCAGCTACCCCCTTAGATTCAGACGCCACGTACACCTCATTTGGTTTGGCTTTCACTGGAGAGGGTTTAGCTTTTTGCGAGTTATTGCCTTCAGTTGTGGATCCAACTACCACTGGTTCTTGTTGTATCTCTTCCTGGATGTCGGTATTACCCTCTAACGGTAGAGAGTCGGTATCCTCTGCGTCAGTGAAATCCTCCCACCCCTCAGAGACGATCTTGTCCTCGCTGTACCGCCGGTCGGCGTTCCTCAGAGTCTCCACGGTCGGCTCCTTTCGCGCCCTGTGGGGGGGACTCCTGACCTGGTCCTGAACCCCCTGGTTGGCTGCTGGTCCTAGTCGGCGTCTGAGCGGGGGAGGGGAGCGTTGAGGGGCGTCCCCCCCTGCCAGTGGGTCGTGGTCTGTCCCTCTCAGACGGGCCTTGGGCATGGGCTGGTCCAAGCCTGGGGGAGAGGGGTCCCTGGGCCCACCGACACACAGCGGTCTGGTGATGCCATGCTGGATGGCAGCCTGGGCGCTGCCGTACATGAAGACCTGAGGAAGATGAGGAATTGATTTACTGCTTCAGGGACAGGCAGGAAATTGGCTATGGAAACAGTATGACTGCTGTGTGACAGTCAGGGTTGGGGTCAATTCCATTTCAGCACAGGAAGTAAATCGAAATTGTCGTTCAAGAATTTAACACCAATTCGCTTCCTGAATTGACTGAATTTAAATGGAATTGACCCCAGACCTTGTGACAGTGCTTCTTTGATTGTGTGTTTGTCCTTACCAGGATGGAGAACACGATGGTGAGGAGCACAGGGATCTGCAAGGTGATTGGTAGGTCCTTGAGGAGGGCTCGTAGGAACTCGCTGATCCCCTGACCAATGTGCTTCAGAGGCTCCGTGAAGAAGGTGGTGATGGTCATAGTGATAGCCTTCAGAGACAAAGAGATAATACATTATCACACGGCATCCTACAGGTCCAGGAAATAGGCTAAATGTTAGAGTTTAGTCGGGTTGGGGTCAATTCCCTTTCTAGTTGAAGTTTTTAATAAAACCCACATGGAGTCACTGAATTACATTGAAATTCAATTGTTAAATAGACAAAAGTTTAAGTTTGAATACAAGTGAAAAACATTGCACTATTTGCATTTGGGGATACTCAAATAGTTGTTA
This sequence comes from Coregonus lavaretus, assembly GCF_964263955.1. NCBI lineage: Eukaryota > Metazoa > Chordata > Actinopteri > Salmoniformes > Salmonidae > Coregonus > Coregonus lavaretus. The sequence continues at coordinate 18,599 of NW_028165054.1, forward strand.
ATTGCATGGCAAGAGTAAGGTATGAGTGACTCTTTCAGTCCTGGCCTGTGGAATAGGTTAGCCGTCAACAGGGTTGGGGTCAATTCTACACTGCTCAAAAAAATAAAGGGAACAACACAATGTAACTCCAAGTCAATCACACTTATGTGAAATCAAACTGTCCACTTAGGAAGCAACACTGATTTACAATAAATTTCACATGCTGTTGTGCAAATGGAATAGAGGTGGAAATTATAGGCAATTAGCAAGACACCCCCAATAAAAGGACTGGTTTTGCAGGTGGTGACCACAGACCACTTCTCAGTTCCTATGCTTCCTGGCTGATGTTTTGGTCACTTTTGAATGCTGGCGGTGCTTTCACTCTAGTGGTAGTATGAGACGGAGTCTACAACCCACACAAGTGGCTCAGGTAGTGCAGCTCATCCAGGATGGCACATCAATGCGAGCTGTGGCAAGAAGGTTTGCTGTGTCTGTCAGCGTAGTGTCCAGAGCATGGAGGCGCTACCAGGAGACAGGCCAGTACATCAGGAGATGTGGAGGAGGCCGTAGGAGGGCAACAACCCAGCAGCAGGACTGCTACCTCCGCCTTTGTGCAAGGAGGAGCAGGAGGAGCACTGCCAGAGCCCTGCAAAATGACCTCCAGCAGGCCACAAATGTGCATGTGTCTGCTCAAACGGTCAGAAACAGACTCCATGAGGGTGGTATGAGGGCCCGATGTCCACAGGTGGGGGTTGTGCTTACAGCCCAACACCGTGCAGGACGTTTAGCATTTGCCAGAGAACACCAAGATTGGCAAATTCGCCACTGGCGCCCTGTGCTCTTCACAGATGAAAGAAGGTTCACACTGAGCACGTGACAGACGTGAGAGTCTGGAGACGCCGTGGAGAACGTTCTGCTGCCTGCAACATCCTCCAGCATGACCGGTTTGGCGGTGGGTCAGTCATGGTGTGGGGTGGCATTTCTTTGGGGGGCCGCACAGCCCTCCATGTGCTCGCCAGAGGTAGCCTGACTGCCATTAGGTACCGAGGTGAGATCCTCAGACCCCTTGTGAGACCATATGCTGGTGCGGTTGGCCCTGGGTTCCTCCTAATGCAAAACAATGCTAGACCTCATGTGGCTGGAGTGTGTCAGCAGTTCCTGCAAGAGGAAGGCATTGATGCTATGGACTGGCCCGCCCGTTCCCCAGACCTGAATCCAATTGAGCACATCTGGGACATCATGTCTCACTCCATCCACCAACGCCACGTTGCACCACAGACTGTCCAGGAGTTGGCGGATGCTTTAGTCCAGGTCTGGGAGGAGATCCCTCAGGAGACCATCCGCCACCTCATCAGGAGCATGCCCAGGCGTTGTAGGGAGGTCATACAGGCACGTGGAGGCCACACACACTACTGAGCCTCATTTTGACTTGTTTTAAGGACATTACATCAAAGTTGGATCAGCCTGTAGTGTGGTTTTCCACTTTAATTTTGAGGGTGACTCCAAATCCAGACCTCCATGGGTTGATAAATTTGATTTCCATTGATTATTTTTGTGTGATTTTGTTGTCAGCACATTCAACTATGTAAAGAGAAAAGTATTTAATAAGATTATTTCATTCATTCAGATCTAGGATGTGTTATTTTAGTGTTCCCTTTATTTTTTTGAGCAGTGTATTTCAATGCAGTCATTTCCGGAAGTAGACTGAAAACTGGAGGTGGAATGTCAGTTTACTTCCTGAATTGACTAAATGGAAATGGACTTTCCCTGGTCGCCAAAAATAGGTTACCTTAGTTGGTGGTACAAGAAGGATGGGGTTGACCATGAGGACTTCGTAGTACATCTTACAGGGATCGTCTTGGAGAGTCATGGCACCTCTGTACCAATCTGTGGTACAGGCAGGGAGGAGTACACCACAGTAAGCTTCACGACAACAAACCGATGTGCATTTCCACAGTAAACTTAATGCAACAAAATGGTCAAAATATATAAGCCCATGTGTCTTAAGTTCTTTTCTTAAACGGCATTACATTATTTGCCAGAAACGAGTGAGAAGTAATGTGTACTTTGTGTCTTCATGCACCAATGATTATGAAAGTATGACGCATTCAATAAAATGTACTTTCACTTATATTTCTGAGATTAGGAAAATCTGATCCCCCGTGGAAAGATATGTGATGCCATGCTCAAGTGTTATTTTTACATCTCACCCTTCAAGTTATCCCACCAGTCGATTTTCTTCCTTCCAGTGCATTTTGCGTCGACGCCCTCCATCTTCACCATTTTGTTTTGGTGCTCGGCAAAGGCAATCTGACAGGTCGAGAAAATCCAAGAATATATGGTGGATTAACTGTCATTGGTGTGCTGGAGGCTGGTGTAGCGGTAGTGCTGCCATCCCCGGGACCAGTTAGAACCCCAGGACTACGACTGCTTTTATCCCTCTCATCGATCTCCCAATCAAATATAATCTGTCACAGTCTAGCTCTCCTCGTAACACATTTCGTTTTTCTCAAGATATTCCTTGGTGGTGTTCCTTAAATTTAGTTGGCTTTGAGTTTTGAAGAATAGAGACGGCATATTAGAAATACCTGAAATAACTTTGTGCTATTTCCTTACCTGCTTATAAACCCACCCAAAAACATTATTTGCAGAGACCTGCAATATTGTCGTAGTGTTTAGCCTACATTTTTACCCTCGGAGAACATGAACCAATCCTGAATCAGGAAAACCCTACACTGAAGGCTGCCAGAATGGCCACTGGCAGTAAAGGAGCTTTGTACCTATTCTTTCAGATAATTATATTAATTTACTACTAAACATAAAGCACCATAGACAGTAAGGGGTAATTAGCATGTGGAAATGTTATGAAATGCATGGAAGTGTGTATATTGGTAATTTACCTTGTAGAGATAGAACCAATTCCAGACCAGACTGATGAGAAAGCAGATGGCAAAGATTCGCTTGAATTGGACAAACCAGGAGACTATAGACCACATCTCGCTGCAGATGATGACCACTATGATTAAGACACACACAGACACCTGGAAGAGAGAGAAGGTCCTTTACATACAGTACCTTCAGAAAGTATTCACACCCCTTGACTTATTCCACATGTGCTGTGTTACAGCCTGAATTCAAAATGTATTCAAATAAAATCTCAACCATCTACACAATGACAAAGTGAAAACATGTTTAGAAATCTTTGCACATTTATTGAAAATGAAATACAGAAATATCTAGTTTACATAAGTATTCACAACCCTGAGTCAATACATGTTAAATCACCTTTGGCAGCGATTACAGCTTTCTGGATAAGTCTCTAAAGAGCTTTGCACGCCTGGATTGTACTCTATTTGCCCATTATTATTAAAAAAATTCTTCAAGCTCTGTCAAATTGGTTGTTAATCATTGCTAGACAACCATTTTCAAGTTTTGCCATAGATTTTCAAACAGATTTAAGTCAAAACTGTAACTCAGCCACTTGGGAACATTCACTCTTGGTAAGAAACTCCAGTGTAGATTTGGCCTTGTGTTTTAGGTTATTGTCCTGCTGAAAGGTGAATTCATCTCCCAGTGTCTGTGGAAAGCAGACTGAACCAGCTTTTCCTCTAGGATTTTGCATGTGCTTAGCTTTCAGTTTCTTTTTTTATACCGAAAAACTCCCTAGTCCTTAACGATGACAAGCATACCCATAACATGATGCAGCCACCACTATGCTTGAAAATATGGAGAGTGGTACTCAGTAATGTGTTGTCTTGGATTTGCCCCAAACAAAACACTTAGTATTCAGGACAAAAAGTGAATTGCTTTGCCACATTTTTTGCAGTTTTACTTGTTGCAAATAGGATGCATGTTTTGGAATATTGTTATTCTGTGCAGGCTTCCTTTTCACTCTGTCAATTAGGTTAGTATTATGGCGTAGCTACAATGTTGTTGATCCATCCTCAGTTTTCTCCTATCACAGCCCTTAAACTCTAACTGTTTTAAAGTCACCATTGGCACATGGTGAAATCCACGAGTGGTTTCCTTCCTCACCGGCAACTGAGTTAGGAAGGACGTCTGTATCTTTGTACTGACTGGGTGTATTGATACACCATCCAAAGTGTAATTAATAACTTCAACATGCTGAATCTATCAGCACTTCACTCAGAGCGCACAGCTCTCCTGCCAGGCAGTATTGCTGCGTGAGGTGAGATATAGGATTCTTATTTCTTTGTGCGATTAGCAGCTATGAAACAAAACAGCAGAAATACACAGCCAACGTGTATGGTGAAATAGACGTCTTACCCGCCAATACTTAAATCTACCCGCATTTGGCGGGTGTAAATGTTATGCCCTGATTGGAAAACCTCCCTGGTGTGTGTGGTTGAATCTGTGTTTGAAATTCACTGCTTGACTGAGGGACCTTACAGATAATTGTATGTGTGGGGTACAGAGGTGAGGTGGTCCTCTGTAGCTCAGCTGGTAGAGCACGGCGCTTGTAACGCCAAGGTAGTGGGTTCGATCCCCGGGACCACCCATACACAAAAATGTATGCACACATGACTAAGTCGCTTTGGATAAAAGCGTCTGCTAAATGGCATATTATTATTATTATTATTATTATTATTATATTATTATTAGTCATTCAAAAATCATGTTAAACACTATTGCACACAGAGTCCGTCCAACTTACTAACCACATTTTTACTCCTGAACTTATTTAGGCTTGCCTCAACAAAGGGTTTGAATACTTATTGATGCATTTGTAAACATGTCTAAAAACATAACATCTTGGGGTATTGTCTGTAGGCCACTGAGAAATAATCTCAATTGAATTAATTTTAAATTCAGGCTGTAACACAACAACATTTTGAAAAAGTAAAGGGGTGTGAATACATTCTGAAGGCATTGTAATTTCAATGATAAATATTCCTGCTGCTGGAATGCCAACGAGTGGTGTCAGTTCTGTCTCTTGTTTGTCTTGAATTGGGTTTAAAATGACTGTGCTCTGAATCGGAGTGGTTTATTTCTACTAATGATGAACACAGAAATGTGCCATTTAGCTTTATGCGCTTCTCAGTCAGTCATTACGTACCTGAGTCAATTGAGTAGATCAAGCAAAGATCAGACAGGCCAGCCAGCGCAGTATTTTAAGTTTTGTTTTTATATCCTGTTGCTTTTATATAGGCTAGTCCTAGCCTACTGTTTTCTTGTATGAAGGTCAAAAGATGTTTCCTCACGTTAAAAGAAAAGTTAAACAAATAATTTCATCCTCACTGCCTGTGTAGACTACTTTACAAACTGTCTAATCATCAATTCCTTTTGGTCAAGGATGGGCAACTCCAGTCCTCTGGGGCCTGATTGGTGTCACTTTTGCCCCAGCCCAAGCTATCACACCTGACTCCAATAATCAACTAACCATGATCTTCAGTTTAGAATGCAATTAGTTTAAAATCAGCTGTGTTTGCTAGGCATGGGGAATAAGTGTGATACCACTCGTGCCCTGAGGACTGGAGTTGCCCATCCCTGCTTTAGGCAAACCACATTATAAAACATGGTGTGTGCGGTGGTAAATCCATGTAGTTTTCAGCAATGCTACGCATTCTCACCTTCATGACCATGTCGATCTCCACACCAAAGGTGTCCTCAAAGTGCCATCTCCAGGCCTCGAAGTCATGTGGTTTGAGATCCACCAGGATCTGGCTGAGGGCATCGTCCAGAGCCCCCGTTCTCCAGGTGTCCATTCCCTCCAGAAGCTTCCGGATCTCTGCCACTGCTTGCCGAGAAAGTCTCACTTTGGCGTCGTAGTGGATATCGTTCTTGAGATCGGTGGGCTGGTGGTTAGACAAGGAATGGAATAGAATAGTACATAAAGTATATGCACTTGGCATACAGACAGCATACTACATTCCAAGGTGGTAACATACATTTAAAATTGTTTTACATAAAGAGAATAAGATACATCGATTGTCGGCATTCATAAGAGTTGAGAGAATGCCAAAACATACCAGGCCAACTTTTTCAATCTCCTTCAGAAGCTTGGTGAGGAATCGCTTGAACACTGGGTTGCATGACGGCTGCTGTGCAATATGCGTAATCTTCTTCTTGTACCCTTCAATCTAAAAAAAAAAAAAGAAAAGTGACTCTTTGCCACTGTTTCATAAATAAGCATTTAAGAGAGGTTGTCCAAAATAATGTTTCCAAAACGAACCTCTCTTTGTAACCCTTCCACTTTGTTGTTGCACTCCTTTACTTCCACTTGATCTGAGTCCTGGCTGTATTCCCTTCTTTTGGTGGGTACATTAGGGTAATTACTCAGCTGTGAAGATGAATTTCATTTAGTTATCCGATTACATTAATATCACGAGACAAGACATTTTGCTGTATTTTCACACTTCAGCATTTTGTTTCATATAGTTACTATAATATGAAACATGGCAAAGGAAAAACACAAACAACAAAGCAATAGAATGATTTTAACTCATGGCACGGAAACATGCATTGCACAGCTGCTTCGTAATGTACCTCAACCGGTTGAGCAGGCTTTCTCATGGTCTTTGAGCTTGGATCGTAGTTCAGCATATCATGCGGATCAAGCCATTCGTCGTCGTCCATCTGCCCTTGAGCAACCAGCACTAGGCTGCATACAGCAACAGTGATGGTATGCATCATGATAGCACTTGTTGACTTCTTCATGTTAAAATGGCTATTGAGGCTACTCTGGCTAACAAACTACAGAGAACTCTGGGCTTATAAGCCAGACACAGACACCCTCAATAAACCCAACAGAGCAATAAACGTCAATGACAACATAGCTGCATATTTTCTTCTAGCTGAGCCTGTGTGACTGAACAACAGTAACGTTAGGCTAGCTACACTGAAACTATAACTAGCTCCTGTAGCTAGCTGCTATCAAATCAACAATTGGAGAGTTAAATAACAACTAGGTAACAGGCTAACATAGAATTGACCATAAATAATAGACCAAATAGATACTGTACTAAACGTAGAATAGGCTTGTTCAGGCTAGCGGCTGACAAAGTATTTGCTGTTAGCTAACGCAGGGCTCACAACTTTTGAAGATAGCTTGGAGTGAGTTTCTTAGTGTACATTTCCGGCAGACTAGTCTTCTTCTCCTGTGGGTTTTATGGCGGACTACAACCCAAAAAGGTGTATTGCTGCCACCAGCTGGACGAGTTGAAAACCAAAACAAGGTAAAAAAGAAAATCCATATGTGATAGGGAAACTAACTTAATCCACCCAAATCAAAATAGTACATTAAAAATCTCCATATCTCCCTTCTCAGGCTCTAGGGCCTGAGAGGGTGGTACGGCTTGTGCCAATATTCCATGTAACTCCTCTGCAGAGAAATCTTTCAGTCGTAGGAACTGCTCCGCCACATCCACAATGATATATATCTTACTGGACCTTCTCTCACCTTGGCAGTGCCATTAATCACCATAGCTATAAAGGCCACAAAGTCCACCTTCTTAACCTTTATAATGTCAGGGTCCTGCTGGTGAAACGCAAACCCTGCAGTCTGCAGTGAAGGCCTATCCACCACCATGGACTCTTCAGGAGCACCATTCAAACCCTCAACCCTTTTAACAGCTGCTGCATATGAAATGCTCTGTACAGCCCTGACTTTGGCCGCCTCATTCTCTTTCACCCTTGTCGGGCAATCGAAAGATGTAGCTTCATGGTTCCTACCACAATTGCAACATGTCACATTTTCCTCACTTTTAAAACACATGATATGATCTTTTCCACAACTTGGAAATCTCGGCTTCTCCCTTCTGCAAACACTTGAAACATGACCAAAAGCTTTACAATGATGACACTGCATTGGTCTTGGGATAAATGCTCTGACTCTGTAGTTAATATACCCTAACTGCACTTGAGTAGGGAGAGACTCCATATAAAAAATAAAAGGTCAGATAGACTCTTCACTTTTTCACCATTCACCACAAGATTCATCTGACGTGCATCAATCACACACACTTCAAAATCAACTTCCCACGAGACGCCAGACATAACCCCCTTAAGGGGTGCCCTATTCCGACAAGACACACGCAACACTTCTAACTTAACAAATTGGGTGAGACGCAACAAACGTTCCTTCTGATCCGCAGAAGCACAAAAAATCTAAACAAGCCCGCCTCTCGTGATCCTCACAACCTTCACTTTACCCAGCACTCTCTCCACCAGTTTGGATATCTCAAATGGTTTCTTCAAGATTGGTAATCTGCTCAGCTGCTCCTCAATAACAAACCGTACTCCTACTAGATACGAAGGGACATTCTCATCGCTGTACTCTACTTTGCTCCGTTTTCCATTCTTTTGGACAATACTCCAATTCTCCTTGATTCTACTGCAATTGGATTCAGAATCCACTTCATCGTCCGCTTCCGCCATTTTTTTCCAGCCTGTTCTTCCGCCAACTAGACGCTGTATTGCTTATTGAGTGGCGCAGTGGTCTAAGGCACTGCATCGCAGTGCTAACTGTGCCACTAGAGATCCTGGTTAGAATCCAGGCTCTGTCGCAGCCGGCCACGACCGGGAGACTCATGGGCGGCGCACAATTGGCCCAGCGTCGTCCAGGGTAGGGGAGGGAATGGCCGGCAGGGATGTAGCTCAGTTGATAGAGCATGGCGTTTGCAATGCCAGGGTTGTGGGTTCGATTCCCACGGGGGGCCAGTATAAAATAAAAAAATGTACTCACTAACTGTAAGTCGCTCTGGATAAGAGTGTCTGCTAAATGACTAAAATGTAAACGTAATTGCTGCCTTTCGCAGGTCGGAGGGCGGATTGCACATTTTGGTCACCCCAAAAAAATGAAAAGGGGAATGGGGAAAACTGAAATTGCACCATCATCTAACCCTGCACCTATACACTATCCCCAGTGCTTGACTTGGACTGAAATAGGTGCCGGTACTAATTTTGGGTGCCGGTACTGTTTACATTTAGGTGCAGGAGCGCCGCAATACTTTTCAGTTAATATTCTATAAGAGGAACAGGAGCTCAAGCAGTAGAACATTTGAGGTGCTGGTACTCACCTTGGGTGAGCTCCTGCCCAAGTCAAGCACTGACTGTCCCCCAAAACACCCATCCCACTATTCTGGGAGAATGGAACCCTTTCTCTCAAAACTTCCTATAGATCTTCTGCACTAAAATCTCTCACACCCAAATATTTCTCAGTTGCTGCAACTACCACACTTCTGTGATTTCTGCTCCATCAGTGCAGTGCAGTTGATCACCATGGCTATAAACGCAAGAAATCCAACTTTACTAAAACTCATCCTCACTCTCTCTTCAGGCCTACTCACTGGGGTCCTCCCAGTCGACACACTCACCCTTGGGCTATCCTCTTCTCTCTTCACTGTCTCAGCATAGGAAATGTTCTGCCCCACTTGAACTCTGGCAATCTCAACCTGTCTCTCTCTTAAAGGGCATTTCGGATCCCCAGTTGCATGGGCACCCCCACAGATTTAGGCTTTCAATCTTCAATAGCTCTTACACAAAGTGTGCCATGACTATAAAAAATGATATATTCTGAATCGGGGCAGGATGGACAGAAATCCACTGCTTTTCTTGTTGAAATTACGGGGGTATTTTTCTTTCGGCTTTGATCTTCAATACCGCTTAGACAAAACGTGCCTGACTATGGAAATTATGTATTCCATATTATTTTTGAAAAAGGTGTGGAATGTTCTCCATCAACCCCTGATTTGGGATATACCATATTCATAGTCATGGCATGTTTGGTTCAATAGCTATTGACGAGAGAAAACCAAATCCACCAAGGCTACTCCCGCCTCCCTGATCTAGAAGTGTTGGAGAGACTACAGAAAGATAGGGAGGGTGTTGATCCATCTGATTTGTTTAAGAGACGTCTGGATACTGTGTATAAGGATTTTGTGGCCATTTACACAGATGGTTCAAAACATCAAGGACATACTTGGTCAGCATTTGTAGTGCAGGAATGTGGGGTGGCAGTCAGGAAAAGTATTACAGATCATCTGGCTGTATATACGGCAGAGCTTATGGCCATACTGTTGGCCTTGCAGTTGGTGGAGGAAGTCAAGCCAGACAGAGTAGTTATTTGCTCTGATTCATGTGCAGTGTTGATGAGTCTCCAGTCCTTTAGCTCACGTCGCAGAGAAGACCTGCTTTATGAGGTGCTACAAACCCATGGCAGGATTAGACAGATGGGTATACAGATAAGTTTTACTTGGGTCCCAGCCATGTGGGGGTGGAGGGGAATGAGGCAGTTGATGTACTGGCTAAACAAGCACTTAGTAGTGGGGATGTTGATGTTGTAGTTTCAATGAGCAAGGCAGAGGCAAAAAGCCTGATAGTGACATTGATGGTGCTGAGATGGCACGAGCAGTGGAATAGAGATACTATGGGCAGGCATTTATTTCAAGTACAGAGGAAAGTCGGGGAGGGGAGGACTAGCCTCCTGTAGCTCAGTTGGTAGAGCATGGCGCTTGCAACGCTAAGGTTGTGGGTTTGATTCCCATGGGGGGCCAGTATGAAAAATGTATGCACTCACTAACTGTAAGTCGCTCTGGATAAGAGCGTCTGCTAAATGACTAAAATGTAAATGTAAAATGAGGACAGCAGGAAGGGACAAAAGAGAGGAGGCTATTTTTACAAGATTAAGGGTGGGACAAAGCCGGTTGAATAAGACCTTAAATGTGATAGGAAAGCATCCAACAGGAATGTGTGATTATTGCCAGGAAACAGAGACCGTGGAGCATGTATTGCTATGGTGTGGGCAGTATCAGAGGGAAAGAGAAAGGCTGAGATCTAGTATGAGGGAGAAGGGGATACAGGAAGTTAGTCTATATTGTATTGAGTAGAACGCCATTAGGTATAGTCTCAAATAGTTTGTTATCTTTTTTAAGAGCGACGGGGCTGGCAGGTAGGATTTAGTTTCGCCGTCTCTGGCCCACACTCCAGTACAGTAGGTGGCGGTAACGCACCATAACGTTGGATGCCAACCGCCGATAAACCCCACCGAAGAAGAAGACGAGCAAAACCGGATATCCACCGAATATTCCAACTTTACCTCAATAAGTAGTAAACTATATTATCATATGCTGTCATAAGGAAGCATTCTTCAACAGTGCCAGCAAATTAATTTGTTGACAATTATGTGTAGAAAACAGCACTACAAGTTGCCGTGCTGCTCTTTTGACAATTTAGGTTATAAACGTTGATCAGCGGAGAACGAACTTGTCTGTCCAGTCTGCAGTCTGCGCATCCAATCGCCTTGGTCCCGGACGCCTACTAAACCAATATCAAGCTTCAATCTGCCGCGGTTCATAGTACGATATAAAGAAAACGATGGCTCTACCGGATGAAGCTGCCGAGGTTAATCCTCGTGATGTAGAATTGCAGGCGCATATGCACTTATTTCAAAACGATTAGGAGGTAAAGTTGAATAGTTAACGCACTGAATATACACTAGATTAATTAGAAAATAAAATATACTAAACAAAAATATAAAAGCAACATGCAAACATTTCAACGATTTTACTGAGTTACAGTTCAGTTCATAGAAGGAAATCAGTCAATTGAAATACATTTATTAGGCCCTAATCTATGGATTTTACCTGACTGGACTGGGGCGCAGCCATGGGGTGGGTCTGGGAGGGCATCGGCCCACCCACTTGGGAGACTGGCCCACCCACTGTGGAGCAAGGCCCAGCCAATCAGTTTTTCCCCACAAAAGGGTATTATTACAGACAGAAAGATGGTTTGTTAAAGAAGAATGGTATAACGTATAAGCAGAGTGAGCTGAAGTCAGGAGGAGAAATGGAAGTGAATGAGGGTGAAGGATCGGAGGTGGTAGGTGTGGTGAAGTTCTTGGAACCCGAGGATTGCACCGAGGGTCAGGATGAAGATGAGTCTGTGACAGTAGCAGGGACGTTTTTGGAAAAAGTGGAACCTTGTCTTTTGGCTGATCCATTTGTGGTTTCAGGGTGGGTGAAAACAGAGTTGAGTGCTGTGGAATCGGTGAGGGTAACCAGAAGTGGTCTTGTGATAATTGTTTTGTGTTTCTGCTCATCAGAGGGAGCAGGCGCTCTGCGTTAAACGAATGGGGGCAAGAGATGTGAATTGTTTTACGCTTAAGAAAAGGGAGCCTTTGAAAGGAGTGATTACTAAAAGTTGACCAACTGAAGGGGAAGATTCCCAGTATTGGTGATGCTTGTCGCTTGGTGCGATGCAGACAGGGTGATGTGAGTGGTGAAATAGAGTCATTGTCTGTTCTTTTGATTTTTGATGTTGAGTCTTTGCCCGACAAAGTGATGTTAGGATATATAAGTTATCCTGTATGAGCTTTTGTGCCGAATACATTACGTTGTTACAGGTGTCAAGCTTATCGGCATGCAGTGTGTAGGAGGGAGGTTCCTAGGTGTGAGAAGTGTGCAGAGGGGCATGAGACAAAGGAATGTGTAGCATTGGGGAAGGTAGTGGTATGGGTTGAGTATGAAAAAATAAAAATGACTAAAATGTAAATGTGTTAATTGTAGGGGTGCCAATGGGCCTGGGGATCTGAAATGTCCGGTGCGAGAGAGGCAGGTTGAGGTTTCCAGGGTTAGAGTAGTGCAGAAGTTGTCATATGCTGAGGCAGTGAAGAAAGTAGAGGAAGATGGGTCAAGGGGGAGGGATCCTGAGAGGAGTGGTGTGAGTAGTAGATATGTACCAGTACAGAGGGATAGGCCAACAAGTGATATGTTTAAGTAAGATTGGATTTGTAGCATTTATAGCAATGGTTATCAACTGTACTGCAGGGATGGAACGTAAGTCGCAGAAAATTGAGGTTGTGGTGGCAGCTGTAGGTAATGCAACATTTATTGGATGCCAACCGCCGTTAAATCTCATCGAAGAAGAAGAGTGCCAAATGCGTGAGAGTTGGCAGCACTGAATAGTCACAAGTTTTTAATGGAGGCTTCACTACTCTATTATGTAAGTCTCCCCTCTCTCTAATTAGTACTCTAGCTAGCTAAATCTATTTTTCCCCTCATTTGTTGATGTAATGATCATATAGTGACACTAGGTGACAGAGTAGCTAAGTGCAATGCGGTTGAAGTTATACCTTTAGACAAGGAAATACTGTATCTGAGTTTATTTGTTCCGTTTTGGTATTGTTCTTTTTGAGTCTATTTTTGAGAGCCGATGTCATTGGTATCAATTTTGGTCTTGAAACAACGTAATGAATTTTGTAACCACATACTGTATCTGAGTTTTTATTTTACCTTTATTTAACTAGGCAAGTCAGTTAAGAACAAATTCTTATTTACAATGACGGCCTACACCGGCCAAACCCGGACGACGCTGGGACAATTGTGCGCCGCCCTATGGGACTCCCAATCACGGCCGGTTGTGATACAGCCTGGAATCGAACCAGGGGGTCTGCAGTGACACCTCAAGCACTGAGATGCAGTGCCTTAGACCACTGCGCCACTCGGGAGCCTAACCAGGTCTGTTTTGTTGCCTACAAAATGTCTAATGTTTTGATACTCCTGTTCCTGTGTGTTTGCATACATCAATTCCAATAGCAGGCAGTCTCAATGAGCTGACAGTGAGACCCAGCTGGCAGAGACTGTGCCGTGCCATCTTAGTGCCAATGGCTGTCTGTTAGCCATCCTGAGCCAGTGAGCCCTCTGGGCGATACACAGTGCCTTCCGAAAGTATTCATACCCATCGACTTATTCCACATTTAGTTGTGTTTCAGCCTGAATTTTAAATGGATTCAATTGATTTATGATTTATTTTCTCTCCCATCTACACACAATACCCCATGAAGACAAAGTGAAAACATGTTTTTAGACATTTTTGCAAATGTATTGAATATGAAATACTGACAAATATTTACATTCATTTTCACACCCCTGAGTCAGTACTTTGTAAAATCCTATTTGACAGCAATTACTGCTGTGAGTCTTTCTGGGTAAGTCTTTAAGAGATTTCCATACCTGGATTGTGCAACATTTCCCATTATTATTTTCAAAATTCTTCAAGCTCTGTCAAATTGGTTGTGGATCAATGCTAGACAACCATTTTCAGGTCTTGCCAAAGATTTTCAACTGTCTTCTGGTAAGCAACGCCAGTGTAGATTTGGCCTTGTGTTTTCGGTCATTGTCCTGCTGAAAGGTGAATTAATCTCCCAGTGTCTGGTGAAAAACAGACTGAACCAGGTTTTCCTCAAGGATTTTGCCTGTGCTTGGCTCCATTCCGTTTCTTTTTTCCCCCTGAAGAATTCACCAGTCCTTAACGATTACAAGTATACCCATGACATGAGGCAGCCACTACTATGCTTGAAGCTTGAAAATATGGAGAGTGGTACCCAGTAATGTGTTGGATTGGATTTACCCCAAACATAACACTTTGTATTCAGGACAAAATTGCTTTGCCAATTTTCTTTGCAGTATTACTTTAGTGCCTTTTTGTAAACATGATGCATGTTTAGAAATATTTGTATTTTGTACAGGTTTACTTCTTTTCACTCTGTCAATTAGGTTAGTGTTGTGGAGTAACTATAATGTTGTTGATCCATCCTCAGTTGTCTCCTATCACAGCCATTAAACTCTGTAACTGTTTGAAAATCACGATTGGCCTCATGGTGAAATCCCTGAGCAGTTTCCTTCCTCTCCGGCAACTGAGTTAGGAAGGATGCCTGTGTCTTTGTAGTGACTGGGTATATTGATACACCATCCAAAGTGTAAATAATAACTTCATCATGCTCAAAGGGATATTCAATGTCTGCTATTATTTGATTTTTTTTACCCATCTACCAATAGGTGCCTTTCTTTGCAGTGCATTGGAAAACCTCCCTGTTCTTTGTGGTTGAATCTGTGTTTGAAATTCACTGCTCGACAGGCACCTTACAGACACAGTGAATTCAGAAAGTATTCAAACCCCTTTACTTTTTCCACATTTTGTTGTGTTACAGCCTGAATTTTAAATGGATTAAATTGAGATTGTGTGTCATTGATCTACACACAAAACCCCAATAATGTCAAAGTGGAATTTTCTGTTCTATAAACATTTTTTAAATTAATGAATAAAAACAAATATCTTGACTCAATAAGTATTACACACCTTTGTTATGGTAAGCATAAATAAGTTCAGGAGTAAAAATATGCTTTAACAAATCGCATAATAAGTTGCATGGACTCATTCCGTGTTCAATAATGGTGGTTAACATGATTTTTGAATGACTACCCCATCTCTGTACCCCACCACACCTTTCTATTTCACACAGTGACGACTGCATTATACTGTAGTTAGAGATCGAAATAATAATTGAATTTCTGGAGAAATCCTCTAAGCTAGGGGTAGACAACTAGATTCAGCCGCAGGCCTATTTTTGTCTGAGTGAAAGGTTGGGCGGCCGGTAAATAATTATAATAATTTGTACACTGCAAATTGACCAAAACCAAAAAGAGATTGTTATTTTCAAATATAATAATTTCATACCATGATTACATTGAGACACAATCACGTGATAATTTTGGACTTTTTTGACGAAAAACGAAAGTCTATACTATAT
This sequence comes from Coregonus lavaretus, assembly GCF_964263955.1. Classification (NCBI taxonomy): domain Eukaryota; kingdom Metazoa; phylum Chordata; class Actinopteri; order Salmoniformes; family Salmonidae; genus Coregonus; species Coregonus lavaretus. Next base: position 34,125 of record NW_028165054.1, read on the forward strand.
ATATGTTTTCTTAAAAACTTTGGGGGGCCCAAAACTGGCCTGCGAGCCGCCTGTGTCCGACCCCTGCTCTAAGCCTTGGGCCCAGTGTGCCGATGTACTTTGCGGTGCTCGTGTGGCCTGTGCTTGAGTTGGGCCTGGGCCAGTTACCTCGGAAATCCCCTGGCCTGTTTTTACTCTCAATCACCTGAGCAAGGAAATTTGTGGTAGACGTTTTAAAATGGAAATGTTTTTTTATTAAAAGGCACCGGTCGGGATGGATTTACTGATGTATTTAGGGGTCGTTACTTTTACCCGGTAAGACTTTCTCCAGATTTGTTTTGCCTCATATTGTAAAGGACTGATTATGGGAGATTCAGATTCAGAGTGTTTAATAGTCACATGTACAGGGTTGCAGGTGTGATTGCAGGATACAGTGAACATTTTAGGCTTCGAGCTCCAACATGCAGGACTAAGTCAAATAAAATAATTAAAATGGTAATAAACAACAATAGAAATAGCACTGTATAAACACATCATAACAACTGTAGCAGTGATGAATAAATAAATGTCCATTGGGGTGGAGGCAGAGTAAAGACTGATGAGGGGAGGGAGCAGCATGACCATTGAGGGGGTGTGTGCACCAAGTAAAAAAAAAAAAAAAACATTTAATAATATAGATGTCAGAGAACACAACAGCCAGCTGGTCTGCATATGCTCTGAGGGCACGGCTAGGGATGCCGTCTGGGCCGGCAGCCTTGTGAGGGTTAACACGTTTGAATGACTTACACACAGTACGTCCTCAGTGGAGACTGAGTATGTAGCCGGTGTTGTCATCAGGGGCTCTCCTCGGCAGCTCAGGTTCAGTTAGCAATGAGCAATCGGGAGGCCGGCATCCCTCCAGAGTGGTCGCACGCCGTGCAACAGCTTTTTTGCCCATCGCCTCATTCACGGGGCGATATGACGCTTTGTCAAGCGGCAGCCGTGCTCCTGCCGTTCACGATGCGGTTTTCCGCCCTTCTCCCGACCCACGAACACTACAGCTGCCAGTCGGAGACAATATGCTTTTGCAGCGTCATGGCAGCGGCATGCCTACTCCCCTTCGCCACTTATTTGCATATACTTTCATTATTTATTGGATGCCATGTCCATTTAAAAAACGGTTTGTGATTTCCTATAAGTATTTACAAGTACTGTAAATGATTGTGTGTGTGCAAAATATATCAGATAATGAGGGCCAGTCCTGGTTCCCTGGATCAACAATCGAACGCTGCTTGCACCCGCCCGCCCGACTAAAATCACTACTATCAGCGGGTCTGACTTAGAATATGTGGACAACTACAAATACCTAGGTGTCTGGTTATACCGTAAACTGTCCTTCCAGACTCACATTAAGCATCTCCAATCCAAAGTTAAATCTAGAATCGGCTTCCTGTTTCGCAACAAAGCCTCCTTCACTCATGCTGCTAAACATGCCCTCGTAAAACTGACCATCCTACCGATCCTTGACTTCGGCGATGTCATTTACAAAATAGCTTCCAACACTCAACTCAGCAAATTGGATGAAGTCTATCACAGTGCCATCCGTTTTGTCACCAAAGCCCCATATACTACCCACCATTGTGATCTGTACGCTCTCGCTGGCTGGTCCTCACTACATATTCGTCGCCAAACCCACTGGCTCCAGGTCATCTATAAATCACTTCTAGGCAAATCCCCGCCTTATCTTAGCTCACCATAGCAACACCCACCCGTAGTATGCGCTCCAGCAGGTACAGTAAGGGAAAAAAGTATTTGATCACCTGCTGATTTTGTACGTTTGCCCACTGACAAAGAAAGTATTAGTCTATAATTTTAATGGTAGGTTTATTTGAACAGTGAGAGACAGAATAACAACAACAAAAATCCAGAAAAACGCATGTCAAAAATGTTATAAATTGATTTGCATTTTAATGAGGGAAATAAGTATTTGACCCCCTCTCAATCAGAAAGATTTCTGGCTCCCAGGTGTCTTTTATACAGGTAACGAGCTGAGATTAGGAGCACACTCTTAAAGGGAGTGCTCCTAATCTCAGCTTGTTACCTGTATAAAAGACACCTGTCCACAGAAGCAATCAATCAGTCAGATTCCAAACTCTCCACCATGGCCAAGACCAAAGAGCTCTCCAAGGATGTCAGGGACAAGATTGTAGACCTACACAAGGCTGGAATGGGCTACAAGACCATCGAAAAGCAGCTTGGTGAGAAGGTGACAACAGTTGGTGCGATTATTCGCAAATGGAAGAAACACAAAATAACTGTCAGTCTCCCTCGGCCTGGGGCTCCATGCAAGATCTCACCTCGTGGAGTTGCAATGATCATGAGAACGGTGAGGAATCAGCCCGGAACTACATGGGAGGATCTTGTCAATGATCTCAAGGCAGCTGGGACCATAGTCACCAAGAAAACAATTGGTAACACATTACGCCATGAAGGACTGAAATCCTGCAGCGCCCGCAAGGTCCCCCTGCTCAAAAAAGCACATATACAGGGCGGTCTGAAGCTTGCCAATGAACATCTGAATGATTCAGAGGAGAACTGGGTGAAAGTGTTGTGGTCAGATGAGACCAAAATGGAGCTCTTTGGCATCAACTCAACTTGCCGTGTTTGGAGGAGGAGGAATGCTGCCTATGACCCCAAGAACACCATCCCCACCGTCAAACATGGAGGTGGAAACATTATGCTCTGGGGGTGTTTTTCTGCAAAGGGGACAGGACAACTTCACCGCATTAAAGGGACGATGGACGGGCCATGTACCGTCAAATCTTGGGTGAGAACCTCCTTCCCTCAGCCAGGGCATTGAAAATGGGTCGTGGATGGGTATTCCAGCATGACAATGACCCAAAACACACAGCCAAGGCAACAAAGGAGTGGCTCAAGAAGAAGCACATTAAGGTCCTGGAGTGGCCTAGCCAGTCTCCAGACCTTAATCCCATAGAAAATCTGTGGAGGGAGCTGAAGGTTCGAGTTGCCAAACGTCAGCCTCGAAACCTTAATGACTTGGAGAAGATCTGCAAAGAGGAGTGGGACAAAATCCCTCCTGAGATGTGTGCAAACCTGGTGGCCAACTACAAGAAACGTCTGACCTCTGTGATTGCCAACAAGGGTTTTGCCACCAAGTACTAAGTCATGTTTTGCAGAGGGGTCAAATACTTATTTCCCTCATTAAAATGCAAATCAATTTATAACATTTTTGACATGCGTTTTTCTGGATTTATTTGTTGTTATTCTGTCTCTCACTGTTCAAATAAACCTACCATTAAAATTATAGACTGATCATTTCTTTGTCAGTGGGCAAACGTACAAAATCAGCAAGGAATCAAATACTTTTTTCCCTGACTGGAACGAACTACAAAAATCTCTGAAGCTGGAGACACTTATCTCCCTCATTAACTTTAAGCATCAGTTGTTAGAGCAGCTTACCAATCACTGCACCTGAACACAGCTCATCTGTAATTAGCCCACCCAACTACCTTATCCCCATATTGTTGTTTACATTGTTATTTCTTTTGCTCATTTGCACCCCAGTATCTCTATTTGCACATCATCTTCTGCACATCTACAGTTGAAGTCGGAAGTTTACATACACTTAGGTTGGAGTCATTAAAACTCGTTTTTTAACCACTCCACACATTTCTTGTTAACAAACTATAGTTTTGGCAAGTCGGTTAGGACATCTACTTTGTGCATGACACAAGTAATTTTTCCAACAATTGTTTACAGACCGATTATTTCAATTATAATGTATCACAATTCCAGTGGGTCAGAAATTTACATACACTAAGTTGACTGTGCCTTTAAACAGCTTGGAAAATTCCAGAAAACGATGTCATGGCTTTAGAAGCTTCTGATAGGCTAATTGACATAATTTGAGTCAATTGGAGGTGTACCTGTGGATGTATTTCAAGGCCTACCTTCAAACTCAGTGCCTCTTTGCTTGACATCATGGGAAAATCAAAAGAAATCAGCCAAGACCTCAGAAAAAAAATTGTAGACCTCCACAAGTCCGGTTCATCCTTGGGAGCAATTTCCAAACACCTGAAGGTACCACGTTCATCTGTACAAACAATAGTACGCAAGTATAAACACCATGGGACCACGCAGCCGTCATACCGCTCAGGAAGGAGACGCATTCTGTCTCCTAGAGATGAACGTACTTTGGTGCGAAAAGTGCAAATTAATCCCAGAACAGCAGCAAAGGACCTTGTGAAGATTTAAACTCAGTTTTTCACAATTCCTGACATTTAATCCTAGTAAAAATTCCCTGTCTTAGGTCAGTTTGGATCTCGACTTTATTTTAAGAATGTGAAATGTCAGAATAATAGTAGAGAGTGATTTATTTCAGCTTTTATTTATTTCATCACATTCCCAGTGGGTCAGAAGTTTACATACACTCAATTAGTATTTGGTAGTATTGCCTTTAAATTGTTTAACTTGGGTCAAACATTTCAAGTAGCCTTCCACAAGCTTCCCACAATAAGTTGGGTGAATTTTGGCCCATTCCTCCTGACAGAGCTGGTGTAACTGAGTCAGGTTTGTAGGCCTCCTTGCTCGCACATGCTTTTTCAGTTCTGCCCACAAATATTCTATAGGTTTGAGGTCAGGGCTTTGTGACGGCCACTCCAATACCTTGACTTTGTTGTCCTTAAGCCATTTTGCCGCAACTTTGGAAGTATGCTTGGGGTCATTGTCCATTTGGAAGACTCATTTGCGACCAAGCTTTAGCTTCCTGACTGATGTCTTGAGATGTTGCTTCAATATATCCACATAATTTTCCTTCCTCATAATGCCATCTATTTTGTGAAGTGCACCAGTCCCTCCTGCAGCAAAGCACCCCCACAGCATGATGCTGCCACCCCCGTGCTTCACGGTTGGGATGGTGTTCTTCGGCTTGCAAGCACCCCCTTTTTCCTCCAAACATAACGATGGTCATTATGGCCAAACAGTTCTATTTTTCTTTCATCAGACCAGAGGACATTTCTCTAAAAAGTATGATCTTTGTCCCCATGTGCAGTTGCAAACCGTAGTCTGGCTTTTTTATGGCGGTTTTGGAGCAGTGGCTTCTTCCTTGCTGAGCGGTCTTTCAGGTTATGTCGATATACAGTGGGGGAAAAAAGTATTTAGTCAGCCACCAATTGTGCAAGTTCTCCCACTTAAAAAGATGAGAGAGGCCTGTAATTTTCATCATAGGTACACGTCAACTATGACAGACAAAATGAGAAAAAAAAATCCAGAAAATCACATTGTAGGATTCTTAATGAATTTATTGGCAAATTATGGTGGAAAATAAGTATTTGGTCAATAACAAAAGTTTCTCAATACTTTGTTATATACCCTTTGTTGGCAATGACACAGGTCAAACGTTTTCTGTAAGTCTTCACAAGGTTTTCACACACTGTTGCTGGTAATTTGGCCCATTCCTCCATGCAGATCTCCTTTAGAGCAGTGATGTTTTGGGGCTGTCACTGGGCAACACGGACTTTCAACTCCCTCCAAAGATTTTCTATGGGGTTGAGATCTGGAGACTGGCTAGGCCACTCCAGGACCTTGAAATGCTTCTTACGAAGCCACTCCTTCGTTGCCCGGGCGGTGTGTTTGGGATCATTGTCATGCTGAAAGACCCAGCCACGTTTCATCTTCAATGCCCTTGCTGATGGAAGGAGTTTTTCACTCAAAATCTCACGATACATGGCCCCATTCATTCTTTCCTTTACACGGATCAGTCGTCCTGGTCCCTTTGCAGAATAACAGCCCCAAAGCATGATGTTTCCACCCCCATGCTTCACAGTAGGTATGGTGTTCTTTGGATGCAACTCAGCATTCTTTGTCCTCCAAACACGACGAGTTGAGTTTTTACCAAAAAGTTCTATTTTGGTTTCATCTGACCATATGACATTCTCCCAATCCTCTTCTGGATCATCCAAATGCACTCTAGCAAACTTCAGACGGGCCTGGACATGTACTGGCTTAAGCAGGGGGACACGTTTGGCACTGCAGGATTTGAGTCCCTGACGGCGTAGTGTGTTACTGATGGTAGGCTTTGTTACTTTGGTCCCAGCTCTCTGCAGGTCATTCACTAGGTCCCCCCGTGTGGTTCTGGGTTTTTGCTTGTGATCATTTTGACTCCACGGGGTGAGATCTTGCATGGAGCCCCAGATCGAGGGAGATTATCAGTGGTCTTGTATGTCTTCCATTTCCTAATAATTGCTCCCACAGTTGATTTCTTCAAACCAAGCTGCTTACCTATTGCAGATTCAGTCTTCCCAGCCTGGTGCAGGTCTACAATTTTGTTTCTGGTGTCCTTTGACAGCTCTTTGGTCTTGGCCATAGTGGTGTTTGGAGTGTGACTGTTTGAGGTTGTGGACAGGTGTCTTTTATACTGATAACAAGTTCAAACAGGTGCCATTAATACAGGTAACGAGTGGAGGACAGAGGAGCCTCTTAAAGAAGAAGTTACAGGTCTGTGAGAGCCAGAAATATTGCTTGTTTGTGGGTGACCAAATACTTATTTTCCACCATAATTTGCAAATAAATTCATAAAAAATCATATAATGTGATTTTCTGGATTTTTTTTCTTCTCATTTTGTCTGTCATAGTTGACATGTACCTATGATGAAAATTACAGGCCTCTCTCATCTTTTTAAGTGGGAGAACTTGCACAATTGGTGGCTGACTAAATACTTTTTTCCCCCACTGTACCTCCATGGCTGTCCTCCACATGCTGCTGTGGTGAATATGATGCTGGGGAATATGATGCTTTGGATAGAAATGCCTTAAATGTCTGCAAGTCTGGGAATTATATCAGCTGGGCCAGTATTCCATGCACAATTCCAGAGTGGTGATATATACCACCAGAGAGTTCTGTTTTTTTTTTACATTAGGGTTCTTGGGTCTTTGGGCAGGTCTGGAGAGATCATTGGAGAGAATTGTCAATAGCTTTGAGAGTGCAATGTGAGGAATCATGTTGTCAATAGCCCACTCTGCCAATTGTGTCCTAAAGTCCTCCTCTTCACTATCTTCTCAGTGCTTGAATGTCAGATGGTGGCTCAAACTCTGCATCTACTAAACAGGGGTTGGTTCTTTCCTGTGCCACAAGGATTGCAATTTGCCCATGGCCTATTGGATCAATGTTATGATGACTTTCACTTTGAAGAGGATGCGCCCCAGTGGTACAGTCTGGAATAGCAGCAGCCAAAGCAGCATATGCAGCTGCAATCTCCTGCATGTCCCTCTGAACTCCCCTCACTATTCTCCTTCTCTTAATCCAGTCACTTTACATGGTTTAACGTACCTTTCACTTAAAGCACAAAGGTAAGGTTTGTCTGTCAAGGCAAGGCTTGTCTGTCAAGTTGTCTGTAGGAGAAACAAAATATATATTTCTTGCAAAATAGCATTGTAAAACGGTAGCAAAATAACAATTCTCAAAAGTGGATTCGATTGCATGGCAAGGTAGTTTTCCTGGTGTATTTCTGAGTCTTTCCCTTTAATGAAATCACCATAGAAACAGCCCCTCTCAACATTGATTGACCGGGGTCAATCTGGAGATGAATATTAAAAGGGTATCAAGTTGATTTTGATTGGTCCAATCTACTTCCCAACGCCGAAATATGGAAGAGATACAACCAGGAGCGGCGTAGTCTAAACTAGCAATGGTCACAACAAACTAATGCTCTTATTTAATCAACACTGTTAAGTACAAGCATATAAGGTCATAATATTGCAGAGAACAATCTAATTACTATACTGAACAAAAATATATATGCAACATGCAACAATTTCAAATATTTTACTGAGTTACAGTTCATATAAGGAAATCAGTCAATTGAAATAAATTAATTAGGCCCTAATCTATGGATTTCACATGACTGGGAATACAGATATGCATTTGTTGGTCACAGATACCTTTTTTTTTAATGTAGGGGCATGGTTTAGAAAACCAGTCAGTATCTGGTGTGACCACCATTTGCCTCATGCAGCGCGACACATGTCCTTCGCATAGAGTTGATCAGGCTGTTGATTGTAGCCTTTGGAATGATGTCCCAATCCTCTTCAATGGCTGTGCAAAGTTGCTGGATATTGGCAGGAACTGGAACATGCTGTTGTACACGTCGATCCAGAGCATCCCAAACATGCTCAATGGGTGACATGTCTGGTGAGTATGCAGGCCATGGAAGAACTGGGACATTTTCATCTTCCAAGAATTGTGTCCAGATCCTTGTGACATGGGGCCGTGCATTATCATGCTGAAACATGAGGTGATGGCAGTGGATGAATGGCACGGTGGATGAATGGGCTTCAGGATCTCGTCACGGTATCTCTGTGCATTCAGATTGCCATTGATAAAATGCAATTATGTTCGTTGTCCGTAGCTCATGCCTGCCCGTACCATAACCCCACCTCCACCATGGGGCACTCTATTCACAACGTTGACATCAGCAAACCGCTTGCCCACACGACACTATACATGTGGTCTGTGGTTGTGAGGCCGGTTGGACGTGCTGTCAAATTCTCTAAAACGACGTTGAAGGCGACTTATGGTAGAGAAATTAATTCTCTGGCAACAGCGCTGGTGGACATTCCTGCAGTCAGCATGCCAATTGCACACTCCCTCAACTTGAGACATCTGTGGCATTGTGTTGTGCGACAAAACTGCACATTTTAGAGTGGCCTTTTATTATCCCCAGCACAAGGTGCACCTGTGTAATGATCATGCTGTTTAACCAGCTTCTTGATATGCCACACCTTTCAGGTGGATGGATTATCTTGACAAAGGAGACATGCTCATTAACAGGGATGTAAACAAATTTGTGCACAAAAGCTTTTTGTGTGTATGAAACATTTCTGGGATATTTTCTTTCAGTTCATGAAACATGGGACCAACACTTTACATGTTGCGTTTACATTTTCGTTCAGTGTAGTTTGGGAGGGGCTCACCCCCTACCCCTCACCCTCTTTTCCCCTGCCACCCTAGCCAACCCATCTGAGTTATTATTTCTGGAGGTTTGGTTAGTAAACAGGACGTTTCAATCTCTCCTCCACGCTCTGTGATTGTATCAAATGTCTATAGAGGCCCGAGAAGGAGCCTTGCTGCGTTCTAGACTTTAAACTCTTTGTTGATAGCATCTCGCCCAGAGTGGGCTCTGACTGGGTAGTAGAGGGCAGTGTTTATCTCCCACTAAGTGTGCACTTAAAATAATGTTAATTAGATTAGCACAGCAGAGAGCCCCCCTTCCTGTATCACATCTCCAGGGGGTGGCTTGTCAAGAGAGCTGGATGGGATGTCTGTTTAATGTCTGCTGGGTAGAGGCTCGAGGGCTTAGTTTGGTGACAGAATGGGGCCATTTAAGTTTATGAATTAACTTCCAATATGGAGTGATTTGAAATTATATGAATTAGGTCACTTCGCCATTGATCTCACTTCTGAAGGTTTTGAGAGGCTTCATGCTGGGAATAGGCCTAGATGATCAACCTAAGTTAAAAGAAGTAAAAAGTTGACAATGGGCAATTCCACGTTAACGGAATTGCGCTGAGACTCAGATTTTCACTTAAAATGTATGCCAAACCCCATTGATTTCAAAGTTTAACAAACTCTATGCACAAGGACTACTTTTAACAATTTACACTGAACATTTTACAAAAACACATTTACTGGAAGAACTGTGCAAAGTTTGGTAACAGAATTTCTGTAAAATCTCCCTCAGTTTTTTGTGTCTCCACATTTTCCAAAAACTCTGTTAAATATCTGCTCAGAATTAAGTTAACGATGTTTGCAGAAAGAATGGGGTGTCAGCTATGACGTGCAGAATTAATGTGAAACATCATAGTCGAAAAATAGATGGCACATATCATGAGAGGGCGGATCACAGAGATATGTGGGATGGACTGAGAGTAGCTGAGAGTTGGGTTTAAAAGCTTGTGTTCTGTAATAGTTATGACTGAAAACACGATGTATAATGTACAAGTACTATCTATCTAGATGTAATGTGTATCAAATTATTTTATTCTTGCTATGTAACTAATGTAAAAAAAATTAAAGCCATGTACTGTATGTAAAACAACATTTATTTTTGTTCTCCAAAAAGGAAAAAATAAATCTGCAGCTCCTACCCTGACACAGAATTCCACCAACGGTTTGTTGCACTATGACCCCAATGTAAATGTAAAGTGTGTGTAGATGTTATTCACTAGAGTTGAGGTCTGGTTCTGTGTACTGGCCATTTTTCTAGCAGTTGGACCACCTGGTTACATTTGGCTACCTGGTTACCTGTGACAGTAAGACTAGGTTTAGATGAAGTTGCTATAAATCAGGCCAAAACCTTGACTACAGCTATGCCGGAATCCATTCAGTGGCTGGATTCTCATGTAAAACAGAACAGAGACCCATACCAAACGAAATCAAAGTACCAAAATTCAATTTACAGGGTCATAAATGATCATTAGACTCACTGAAACAGAGATGAAATGTCAACATCTCTGATATAACATATTTAGAGTTTCAATTAATCACATCCATTCTTTATTAGCAACTATATTAACAACAATCTTGTAAAAAAAAAAAAAAAACGATTTTGATATTAAACAGACATGGGAAGAACAAAATGAGTAAAAATAATGGGTGTCAGCTATGACATTATGACATGAAACACTGACTGGTTGAGAGAATGCCAAGAGTGTGCAAAGCTGTCAAGGCAAAGGGTGGCTGCATTATTCCATATATGTTATTTCATAGTAAAAATAAAGAAAAACCCTTGAATGAGTAGGTGTGTCCAAGCTTTTGACTGGTACTGTATTTCTAATACCTTTAAATAATTTCTGGTAGATGTTTTCTAAGACCCTTTTTCCATCTGTTTGACCAGAAATCAAAGCCTTCGGTAGAAAAATGTATATATGCCTTAATTAAAATAAAAAATAGACTTAGCTTTCATTTGAACCCCAATTTGACATGCACGTTTGTGCTCCTGGGTCCTTTTACATGGAAATGACCAGTTACAATTTAGGCTAGTTAATTTATCTTGCATTTATCTCTTGCTGTTGAAGCACAGTGTGAGAATGCCCAGACAAGGTCGTGCTGTAAGCACTAGGCAAGAGGGAAGGAATTGTCGCTGATAAAACACTAAAATCCCATGCTAATCTCACTGAGGTGGGTACTGGTAACTGTCCCCATCAGACCTTACCTCGCGCGCACACACACAGAACTCTCGGTACTGTACAGGACTAATGTCAGACAGAAGACAAAGGGGAAGGTGGAGATTTGTTTAGAGTGTTGTCCCAGAGCTTTGCACCCCTAAATGAAACAAAGACCAGGCCCCGTTTCCTGATAGCGATGGAATTTAGGTTTATGAGTGTTAACGATGTACGTTCCTACAACGGTCGAAAATATAACATGCGTTTCCCAAAACACCACGCAGATAGCGAATGATCTAAGTGCCTCGTTGGAGCATGTGTCGATACTGATTAGTAGCAGTGCGTGGGTAAAATCACTGGGCAAGCCAAGGCAATAAAAAAAGTCATATTACAATACTGACAGGATCGAAAGAAAGGCAATGCTGGTCTTGGATCAGCTTTCTCCATTCACATTTTACCTTAACATTATAATTATTCCACAATAGGCCTGACAATGGATCAGCTCCTAGAGAGAGAGGCTATTACCAACTATAGCCGATAATAATGCACTAAATCACATTGCTCAGCTGGTAGAGCACGGCGCTTGTAACGCCAAGGTAGTGGGTTCGAACCCCGGGACCACCCATACACAAAAATGTATGCACGCATGACTGTAAGTCGCTTTGGATAAAAGCGTCTGCTAAATGGCATATTATTATTATTATTATTATTATTATTAAATATATTAATTGAGGCAAAACATTTGACAGTAGCCTACACTTAGCAAAATAGAACCCAATTGATTGAACATGAAATTGATTTAAATATAATTGAAATATACCGTGCATTCAGAAAGTATTCAGACCCCTTGACTTTTTCCACATTTTGTTACCTTACAGCCTAATTCTAAAATGGGTTAAATAGATGTTTTCCCTCATCAATCTACACACAATACCCCATAATGACAAACCCAAAACTTTTTTGAAATTTGTGCAAATGTATTAAAAATCACATTTACGCAAATATTCAGACCCTTTGTGCCTCGCCACAATCCTGTCTCGGAGCTCTACAATTTCTTCGACCTCTATGCTTGGTTTTTGCTCTGACATGCACTGTCAACTGTGGGTCCTTATATAGACAGGTGTGTGCCTTTCCAAATCATGTCCAATCAATTGAATTTACCACAGGTGGACTCCAAGTTGTAGAAACATCTCAAGGATGATCAATGGTAACAGGATGCACCTGAGCTCAATTTCGAGTCTCATAGCAAAGGTTCTGAATACTTATCTGAAAAGGTATTTCTGTTTTTTATTTGTAATAAATTAGCAAAAAAATCTAAAAACCTGTTTTCGCTTTGTCATTATGGGGTATTGTGTGTAAAATGATGAGATAAAAAAAAATCTAGTTTAGAATAAGGCTAACGTAACAAAATGTGGAAAAGTCAAGGGGTCTGAACACTTTCCGAATGCACTGTATAGGTCTATGTAGCATATACTGTATCTGTTAATACTGTCATTTCGGTTTTCATTAGGCTATCCTCCGCTTGTTTGAAACAATTGCAAAGACATTGGAAACTTTGTGTTTGTAGTCAACGTCATTCCTAAGTTATTGGCAATCACAGAGAGACAGATAAACATTTTGATTCTATGTTTAGCAGATATCTTCTGTGTATAAAGTATTCATACCCCTGGAATTTTTCCACATTTTGTTGTGTTACAGCCTGAATTTAAAATGGATTAAGTTGAGATTTTGTGTCACTGGCCTACACACAATACCCCATAATGTCAAAGTGGAATTATGTTTTTAGAAATGTTTACAAATTAATACAAAATTAAAAGCTGAAATGTCTTGAGGTTAAGTTTTCAACCTCTTGGTTATGGCACACCTAAATAAATTCAGGATAACATTTTTGCATAACAAGTCACATAATAGGTTGCATGGGACTCTGTGTGCAATAATAGTGTTTAACATGATTTTTGAAAGATTACCTCATCTCTGTACCCCACACATACAATTATTGGTAAGGCCCCTCAGTCGAGCAGTGAATTTCAAACACAGATTCAACCACGAAAACCAGGGAGGTTTTCCAGTGCCTCGCAAAGAAGGGCACCTATTGATAGATGGGTTAAAAAAAAAGCAGACATTGGATATCCGTTTTAGCATGGTGAAGTTATTAATTACACTTTGGATGGTGTATCAATACACCCTAGTCACTACAAAGATACAGACGTCCTTCCTAACTCATGAAGAGGAAGGAAACCGCTCAGGGATTTCACTTTGAGGCCAATGGTGACTTTAAAACAGTTTTTTACAGAGTTTAATGGCTGTGATAGGACAAAACTGAGGATGGATCAACAACATTGTAGTTCCTCCACAACACTAATCTAAATGACAGAGTGAAAAGATGGAAAATAAGAAATCATGCATCGTGTTTGCAACAAGGCACTAAAGTAAAACTGCAAAAAATGTGGCAAAGAAATTTAACTTTATGTCCTGACTACAAAGCGTTATGTTTGGGGCAAATCCAACACTGAGTACCACTGTTAATGTTTTCAAGCATGGTGGTTTCTGCATCATGTTATGGGTATGCTTGTCATCGTCAAGGACTAGGAATTTAATCCATTTTGAATTCATGCTTTAACACAACAAAATGTGAAATAAGTCAAGGGGTATTAATACTTTCTGAAGGCACTGTAGCATTTCTATGAGTGGTCTGAGGCAGTTGGTAAATAACAAGTGTTTTCAAGTGCAACTTTAGTAACGATGGTTTTGGTAAACAGCTCTGAGATTTAACGACACTCCTACAAAGGTTCTAACGATGCACTTAGCTTTTAGGAAACCGGCCCAGGAGAGACCATCCTCAGAATAGCAGGATGTCCTCACTTTTATTTATTATTGTATACTCATGTTCCCCACTCAATCTATTTATTGTACTCTCAATTCAATTCCAAATATTTAGTTTATATAATATAACTTGTTCCCTCCTCTCCCCCCTCTCCTCTCCCAGCTCCATCCAAGCTCGAGCCCGTCCCTGAAGAAGAGCTCTGCCCCTTCTGTTTCCAGTGGCGTCGTCCAGACACCCACCGCATGCGTCTGTGTTCCAAGTGACGTGCTTCAGCAAGGGTGTAGAGCCCAGGGGCAAGAGACTCAGCCTGGCTCAGATGAAAATCCTACGGAGGTTCAGGGGCTCCTCCTCAGAGCTGGTGAGACTAATAACACTCCTCTTCTCCATTATCAATCCCCAGTACCTGAAAGTGGGTCATTCATTAGTGCAACATAAAAAAAACTTACTAAGGAAAAAACATTTAGCAACGTAAAAGAGCGTTTTCGAATTCAGGTAGCCCCTCCTCATTCCGGTCCCTTTTCTTCTGTTGGGTGTCTAGTGAATTCCACACTATCTCTACCTTTTACATAATATTGGAAATTGACCATTCCCGGAATAGATGACACTAGACACGGAATGGAGTTGTTCTCATCAGTTTCCGTCCACTTCACTGATAAGCCAGTTCAGATAAGGAAACTATGTCCAACCTCCTACCCCATGCCCTGAGAAGCTGGTCAGAGGGTAGATAGGGGCATTTTTCTCCATCAGGGGAACGGAAGGGGAAAGTACCATTGATTGATAAGGCTATCTGATCTGACATTGGCCTAATGATGACTCACATCGCTCGAAACACTACGTCATTTAAAATCTCTGGCAACATCTACTGCAAATGTTTTTCAAATCAGGTCCAGTATTCTCTTTTACTGTACACGAATTCGCCTTCCTTTCCTCTAGCGATGTCTGGCCCATCTCCCATTGACTTTGTAGATGGAAAGGAAGGGGAAAAGGGAGTCAATAAATCAATCAAATGTCAACGATGAAGACCTTTTTACAACGGCAGTGCTTTTACATTCCTCTGTTCAGCCTCATTGAGGAGGAATCCTTGGAAGGGCATACAGGGTCAGCGTGTGAAAGGCCAGCCAGATAATGACCACAGCCAGGGTCAGCGTGTGATAGGCCAGTCTGATAACAATCACATCCAGGATCCGCATGTGATAGGCCAGGATCCAGATAATGATCACAGAGGAACAGGAAGCATTTAGTTAGAGCAGACCCGGTATCTATCATGGAGACAGAGAAGTACAAGGCCAAACGAGATTAGCACATAGGTTATGTCAGAGTTGGACACGTGTAGTTTGCAGAGAAAGTCGTTATTTTGGCCAATTCTGTGGTAAAAGGTACAAGACTAAATTGTAGGGGATAGTTTTGTCTTTGAAGGTTACATGAGTTCCCCAGTCTCCACACACACACACACATACAAACAAATGCACGCACACACGTACACCCCTAGTATACACTTACAGTCATTTGTCTTTAACGTGTGATTAATGTACAGTCAGGTCCATAATTATTCACACTTTGATAACGACGAGTAACAAAGACTCTAAAATAAATAATACAAATACTGAGCTATATTGTATGCAAAAAAAATTGGGATATTATTTTATACTAACACAATTGCTCAGAGAAAGAGATTTTGTTTAACAAGTAATAAAAATAATAGCAAAAAGATAGGGGTTTGCATCCCTGTTTTCAATACTATAACACCCTCCCCTTGCAAGGATAAAGACACTGATCCTTTTTCAAAAATATTTTATGAGATTGGAGAACACGTTCGGAGGGATCTTAGACCATTCCGCCATACATCATTTTTTCAGATCTGCCTCTGCCAGGAGGAGGCCGCAAGTGGATCTTCCAGCAAGACAATAACCCCAAGCACACATAAAAATCATTTTTCAATGGCTATCTCAGTCTCCAGACTCGAATCCCATTGAAAACCTGTGGTTTGAATTGAAGAGGAAAGTCCATAAGCGCAGACGAAGGATATCAAGGATCTGGAAAGATTCTCTATGGTGGAATGGTCTAAGATCCATCCCAATGTGTTTTCCAATCTCATAAAACATTTGAGAAAAAGCCTCAGTGTCGTTATCCTCCCAAGGGTCATTGAGTACTGAAAACAGGGGTGCCAATAATTTTGACACCCTTCTTTGTGAGATTTTCTTTATTAATTGTAAAAAATATATATATATCTTGAGAATTTGTGTTAGTATAAAATAATATAATTTCCCAAAAAAATTTAGCATACAATATAGCTCAGTATTTTTATAATTTATTTTATGCAGTCTTTTTTTTCATCTTCATCAAGGGTGCCAATAATTATGAACCTGGCTGTATATTGTTGATATATTTTCCCTCCGTCGTGTGACTTCCTGGTATGTGAGTCCTCCTTAGCTGCTTTTTCACCTAGGTATTTTTACCCTCCAACTTCAACTTCAAGGTCACTGGTCACTCGCCCAGGCATAAAATAACAGTGTGTAGAAGAGCTCCACAAGCTGTGTACGTGCGAAGCCACCAGGCCCCCATAGACGTGGTTGTGAGAAAACTGATACCCCTTAAGCAGGCGCAGCACTCTGAAGATGCCCTCTCTCTCTCTCTCTCTCTCAGGTTTTAATGTCACATGCACAGGTACAGTGAAATGCCTTTCTTGCAAGCTCCTACCCCAACAATGCAGTAATCAATAACAATGTAATACTCAAAATAACATAAGGTAGAACAAAAACACACAAGCTATAAAAATAAGAAATAAGAACGAGAAAGTAAGCATACTATATACAGGGTCAGTCAGTTCCAATAAGATATTTACAATGTGTAGGGATACTGGAGTGATAGAGGTAGATATGTATAGGGGTAAGGTGACTAGGCATCAGGATGTATGATAAACAGAGTAGCAGCAGCATACAGTGCATTCGGAAAGTATTCAGACCCCTTGACTTTTTCCACATTTTGTTACATTACAGCCTTATTCTAAAATGGATTAAATAGTTTATTTTCCCCTCATCAATCTACACACAATACCCTATAATGTGACATTTACATACACTAGATAGCCCTATTTGGTAAAAGACCAAGTCCATATTATGGCAAGAACAGCTCAAATAAGCAAAGAGAAACGACAGTCCATCATTACTTTAAGACATGAAGGTCAGTCAATACGGAAACTTTCAAGAACTTTTAAAGTTTCTTCAAGTGCAGCCGCAAAAAACATCAAACGCTATGATGAAACTGGCTCTCATGAGTACCGTCACAGGAATGGAAGACCCAGAGTTACCTCTGCTGCAGAGGATAAGTTCATTGCAGCCCAAATAAATGCTTCACAGAGTTCAAGTAACAGACACATCTCAACAGCAACTGTTCAGAGGGGACTGTGTGAATCAGGCCTTCATGGTCGAATTGCTGCAAAGAAACCACTACTAAAGGACACCAATAATAAGAAGAGACCTGCTTGGGCCAAGAAACACGAGCAATGGACATTAGACCGGTGGAGTCCAAATTTGAGATTTTTGGTTCCAACCGCCGTGTTTTTGTGGGATGCGGTGTGGGTGAACGGATGATCTCTGCATGTGTAGTTCCCACCGTAAAGCATGAGGAGGAGGTGTTATGGTGTGGGGGTGCATGTTCCCACAGTTGACAGTGCATGTCAAAGCAAAAATCAAGCCATGAGGTCGAAGGAATTGTCCGTAGAACTCCGAGACAGGATTGTGTCGAGGCACAGATCTGGGGAAGGGTACCAAATATTTCTGCAGCATTGAAGGTCCCCAAGAACACATTTACATTACATTTTAGTCATTTAGCAGACGCTCTTATCCAGAGCGACTTACAGGAGCAATTAGGGTTAAGTGCCTTGCTCAAGGGCACATTAACGTCATTTAGCAGACGCTCTTAGCCAGAGCGACTCACAAATTGGTGCGTTCACCCTATAGCCAGTGGGATAACCACTTTATAATTTGGGGCGGGGGGGGTTAGAAGGAATACTTTATCCTATCCCAGGTATTCCTTAAAGAGGTGGGGTTTCAAATGTCTCCGGAAGGTGGTGAGTGACTCCGCTGTCCTGGCGTCGTGAGGGAGCTTGTTCCACCATTGGGGTGCCAGAGCAGCGAACAGTTTTGACTGGGCTGAGCGGGAGCTATGCTTCCGCAGAGGAAGGGGAGCCAGCAGGCCAGAGGTGGATGAACGCAATGCCCTCGTTTGGGTGTAGGGACTGATCAGAGCCTGAAGGTACAGAGGTGCCGTTCCCCTCACTGCTCCATAGGCAAGCACCATGGTCTTGTAGCGGATGCGAGCTTCAACTGGAAGCCAGTGGAGTGTGCGGAGGAGGGGGGTGACGTGAGAGAACTTGGGAAGGTTGAACACCAGACGGGCTGCGGCATTCTGGATGAGTTGTAGGGGTTTAATGGCACAGGCAGGGAGGCCAGCCAACAGCGAGTTGCAGTAGTCCAGACGGGAGATGACAAGTGCCTGGATTAGGACCTGTGCCGCTTCCTGTGTAAGGCAGGGTCGTACTCTCCGAATGTTGTAGAGCATGAACCTGCAGGAGCGGGTCACCGCCTTGATGTTGGCGGAGAACGACAGGGTGTTGTCCAGGGTCACGCCTAGGCTCTTCGCACTCTGGGAGGAGGACACAGCGGAGTTGTCAACCGTGATGGCGAGATCATGGAACGGGCAGTCCTTCCCCGGGAGGAAGAGCAGCTCCGTCTTGCCAGGGTTCAGCTTGAGGTGGTGATCCGTCATCCATACTGATATGTCTGCCAGACATGCAGAGATGCGATTCGCCACCTGGTTATCAGAAGGGGGAAAGGAGAAGATTAGTTGTGTATCGTCAGCGTAGCAATGATAGGAAAGGCCATGTGAGGATATGACAGAGCCAAGTGACTTGGTGTATAGGGAGAAAAGGAGAGGGCCTAGAACTGAGCCCTGGGGGACACCAGTGGTGAGAGCACGTGGTGCGGAGACAGCTTCTCGCCACGCCACTTGGTAGGAGCGACCGGTCAGGTAGGACGCAATCCAGGAGTGAGCCGCGCCGGAGATGCCCAGCTCGGAGAGGGTGGAGAGGAGGATCTGATGGTTCACAGTATCAAAGGCAGCAGACAGGTCTAGAAGGACAAGAGCAGAGGAGAGAGAGTTAGCTTTAGCAGTGCGGAGAGTCTCCGTGACACAGAGAAGAGCAGTCTCAGTTGAATGACCAGTCCTGAAACCTGATTGGTTTGGATCAAGAAGGTCATTCTGAGAGAGATAGCAAGAGAGTTGGCTAAAGACGGCACGCTCAATAGTTTTGGAAAGAAAAGAAAGAAGGGATACTGGTCTGTAGTTGTTGACATCAGAGGGGTCGAGTGTTGGTTTTTTGAGAAGGTGGCCTCAATCATTATTAAATGGCCTCAATCATTATTAAATGGAAGAAGTTTAAAATCACCAATACTCGTCCTAGAGCTGGCTGCCTGGCCAAACTGAGCAATCAGGGGAGAAGGGCCTTGGTCAGGGAGGCGACCAAGAACCCGACGGTCACTCTGACAGAGCTCCAGAGTTCCAGAGTGTGGAGATGGGAGAACCTTCCAGAAGGACAACCATCTCTGTAGCACTCCACCAATCAGGCCTTTATGGTAGAGTGGCCAGATGGAAGCCACTCCTCTGTAAAAGGCACATGACAGCCCGCTTGGAGTTTGTCAAAAGGCACCTAAAGACTGTCAGACCATGGGAAACAAGATTCTCTGGTCTGATGAAACCAAGATTAAACTCTTTGGCCTGAATGCCAAGTGTCACGTCTGGAGGAAACCTGGCACCATCCCTATGGTGAAGCATGGTGGTGGCAGCATCATGCTGTGGGAATGTTTTTCAGGGGCAGGGACTGGGAGACTAGTCAGGATCGAGGGAAAGATGAACGGAGCAAAGTACAGAGAGATCCTTGATGAAAACCTGCTCCAGAGTGCTCAGGACCTCAGACTGGGGCCAAGGTTCACCTTCCAACAGGACAACGACCCCCTAAGCACACAGCCAATACAATGCAGGAGTGGCTTCGGGACAAGTCTCTGAATGTCCTTGAGTGGCTCAGCCAGAGCCCGGACTTGAACCCGATCTAACATCTCTGGAAAAACCTGAAAATAGCTGTGCAGCAACGCTCCCCATCCAACCTGACAGAGCTTGAGAGGATCTGCAGAGAAGAATGGGAGAAACTCCCTAAATACAGGTGTGCCAAGGTTGTAGCGTCATACCCAAGAAGACTCGAGGCTGTAATCGCTGCCAAAGGTGCTTCAACAAAGTACTGAGTAAAGGGTCTGAATACTTATGTAAATCTGATATTTCAGTTTTTTGTTTTTTTTTATACATTTGCCAAACTATAAACTAAACTAAAAACCAGTTTTTGCTTTGTCATTGTGAGGTATTGTGTGTAAATTGAGTTTTATTTTATTTTTTGTTAATCCATTTTATAACAAAATGTGGAAAAAGTCAAGGGGTCTGAATACTTTCCGAATGCACTGTATATTGAAAATACCAGCGACAGAGTGAGCCCCCTGGGTCCCCTGGGTCCCCTTTCCCTTGTCTGGTACCCCGACCTGCATTCAGCTCATTCCTCTGACTCCTTGTCATGTCATACTTTACTATACTGTCATACTTTCCCCTCTTCTTCCTCCCCAACCGGAGCATCTGCCTCGAGTTGACAGGAGAGCAGGCGGAACAATGTGTCACTCGTGGGCTTTGACACCCGGAGAGAGTGAGAAGCGACCAGACGACAAAGGGAGATGGGAGGGCGATGGCCTTGGAGGCATTTTAGACATGCACGCAGGAGGAAACCCGCTACGCTCAGATGAAAACGCTTAGCTCACGTGTAGGGATTTGCCAGGTGTTAAATGAATTATTTTAAGCATCTCACACCGACACACCAAAACTGCAGCCACACACACACTGCTGCCTGACATGCAATGCTGTCGCACATATATACACACACACACACACACTGCTGCCTGACATGCAATGCTGTCACACATATATACACACACACACTGGGATCTGGGATCAGTGTTATATCTACACTCACTGTGTTAGTTTTCATGGCATGCCAACCAGATACCTCCTGTCTCCCTCTATGGCATGCCAACCAGATACCTCATGTCCCCGTCTATGGCATGCCAACCAGATACCTCATGTCCCCGTCTATGGCATGCCAACCAGATACCTCCTGTCCCCCTCTATGGCATGCCAACCAGATACCTCCTGTCCCCCTCTATGGCATGCCAACCAGATACCTCCTGTCCCCCTCTATGGCATGCCAACCAGATACCTCCTGTCCCCCTCTATGGCATGCCAACCAGATACCTCCTGTCCCCCTCTATGGCATGCCAACCAGATACCTCCTGTCCCCCTCTATGGCATGCCAACCAGATACCTCCTGTCCCCCTCTATGGCATGCCAACCAGATACCTCCTGTCCCCCTCTATGGCATGCCAACCAGATACCTCCTGTCCCCCTCTATGGCATGCCAACCAGATACCTCCTGTCCCCCTCTATGGCATGCCAACCAGCGGTAAGGGTTCAGCCCTTCTCCTTCTCTTTCCACTGCATCATAACGACATCATGTGATATGGCAGTATCGTAGAAGGGCATCCAGGAGGGTGGGCATGTTGTTTGAGCCCTACCCCTACATCACAAACTCCTGCTGTTTAGTACTGTATCAGATTGTGTCAGTACATGCGCTGCCCGCGTCCCAAATGGCACCGTATCCCCCCACATAGTGCACTACTTTTGAACAAGAGGGTAAGGAAAAGGGTTCCTCTTTTTCCAGACGCTGTCACACCATCCTGTATCCATTCAACACGTGCCACTCTGTCCACCTGTCGTTACCTCTGGAAATGAAAGCAGAACAACAACATGACATCCAAAACCAGCTAAAGCCAGCCCGTCGTTGTCTACATTATGCATCTGTCAACGCCCTCAAAGGGCATCTCTCTCCAGTCTCCAAACCAGCTTCCTGAGGGTTTTCCAGTCTAGCTCAAACCCTGTGTGCATCCCAATTCTTCACACTTCTTCCTACCATGAAGGGGAGTGTGAAAGTGCACGCTTTAAAAGAAGTGGGACACTGCCATAGTTTAGAGCAGAAGGACTAAACTATTGGCCATGTCATGTTTAAGGAAATGGAGTGCTGTGACTGTGCAGGCTTTGTATCGATCCATCCTCAGTGCTCTGGGCTTTGGTGTATCGATGTGTTCCGAATCTCCCCACTCACTGTAAACCCAGTGTGCCAGCACCATCCACCAATGCTGGAGGAGTCAAGGGCAGTGATGCCTGTTGAAGCCCCAGAGACAAGGTCATCGCAGCACAGCAACCAGCCTGGCCTGGCCTGGGGCAGCACAGGGAGGACTGAGAGAGAGTGGGAGGGAGGGAGGGAGGGAGGAAAGGGAGGGAGGGGGGAGAGAAAGGCGGGGGGGGGGGGGGGGGGGGGGGGGGGGGGGGGGGGAGGAGAGAGAGAGGCTGGTATTTATGGAACATAGCCTATTAATAGAAGACAAAGAGCCCATCTGCAGGATTGATTGGTGTGTGTGTGTCTGAGAGTTTGTTAGCATGCATGTTGTTCGGAAGTGCTTGTCTCTGTATGTGTCTGTGCTTCTATATGTATTTTGGAATTAATCCGCCGGCCCATCCCTGATTTAGATCAAAGGAAGATAACTTATGAAATATGCAAGGAGGAAATTGATTATGACCCCTGTTCACATATAAATATATGTGGTACATTTTGCTGCTTGAATGCTAAAGTCTAAAAGACCCAGCAGGTGCTGTTGGCATTCCAGGCATGATCATCAGTCTAGTCCAAAAGGATCTAGGCTACTGCTGACCTGTCTCTCTCTGGAGGTCTGGTGCAGCATAGGGAGAAGTTGCCCCTAAGATAGACGCTGATCTTGGGTCAGTTTTACATTTACGCCACTAATGGTTAAGGTTAGGATTGGGGAGGAGGGGAAACTTCACCCCAGAGCCTCTGTTGCTGGGGAACAGGAGGGAAGGACTGTATGGCTGTATGGGGCTGCATAGGAATCCAGAGGAGAGGAGGGTTTGAGTTCCCACTCACTCATCACCACAACCTGAAACTGCAATGCAAATTTAATTGGGATGGAATTAATAGACGTTGACCTCATTTCATCACAAGGCCTCTTTAATTGCTTAAATACGTAGGTTGCACGTGCAGTTAGCCAAGTTATTGGTCATGAATTGTTTACCTTTCTCTAGGCGTGTTTGTTTACACTCAAAGGAGGAGACAGACATTCTGGAAAGGTAGAAGGGGTTTACTTTTGGTCTTCAGTTGGTGGATCGAGTAGATTGACGTGTGCTATTTAATGATTGGTCATGAAATGGTGATCTTTGCTTAGTCGTGTTTGTTTATGTTCACAGATAGGGATAGATATTCTGAAAAGGTGGGAGTGTTCAACGTTTTTTTCTTTTTTTCTTCTGCATGCATTGGTGACCTTTGACTTCTAGAAGTGTTTGTTTACGCTCAGTGGTGAAGGGTTCAACTTTTAGGTATTTTATTGGAGCTTCTGTTTTTGTTTAGGAGTTTGCCCTTCAAATGCTCGGACTGCACATACTAGGCACATATCTAGCCTATCCTGAGCCCTGTCAAACTAGCAGATGTATAGGCCCCCTCAGATCTACCTACCCTCAGTTTACATGCTGCTAGACTGCTCTATGCCTTTACCCCTGCACCCAAGCCAGAATCAACAGGTTTTAATGAGCTGATGAACGCACTGCACTCTCCTTAGCCAGTGACTCACATGTACAGTGCCTTGCAAAAGTATTCACCTCCCTTGGCGTTTTTCCTATTTTGTTGCATTACAACCTGTAATTTAAATGGATTTTTATTTCGATTTCATGTAATGGACATACACAAAACAGTGAAATTAAAAACATTCTACAAAATAAATAACGAAAAAGTGGTTCGTGCTTATTTATTCACCCCCTTTGCTATGAAGCCCCTAAATAAGATATGGTGCAACCAATTACCTTCAGAAGTCACATAATTAGTTAAATAAAGTCCACCTGTGTGCAATCTAAGTGTCACATGATCTGTCACATGATCTCAGTATATATACACCTGTTCTGAAAGGCCCCAGAGTCTGCAACACCACTAAGCAAGGGGCACCACCAAGCAAGCAGCACCATGAAGACCAAGGAGCTCTCCAAATAGGTCAGGGACAAAGTTGTAGAGAAGTACAGATCAGGGTTGGGTAATAAAAAAATATCAGAAACTTTGAACATCCCACAGAGCAACATTAAATCCATTATTTAAAAAATGGAAAGAATATGGCACCACAACAAACCTACCAAGAGAGGGCCGCCCACCAAAACTCACGAACCAGGCAAGGAGGGCATTAATCAGAGAAGCACAAAGAGACTAAAGATAACCCTGAAGGAGCTGCAAAGCTCCACAGCAGAGATTGGAGTATCTGTCCATAGGACAACTTTAAGCCATACACTCCACAGAGCTGGGCTTTACGGAAGAATGGCCAGAAAAAAGCCATTGCTTAAAGAAAAAAATAAGCAAACACGTTTGGTGTTCGCCAAAAGGCATGTGGGAGACTCCCCAAACATATGGAAGAAGGTACTCTGGTCAGATGAGACTAAAATTGAGCTTTCTGGCCATCAAGGAAAACGCTATGTCTGGCGCAAACCCAACACCTCTCATCACCCCGAGAACACCATCCCCACATTGAAGCATGGTGGTGGCAGCATCATGCTGTGGGGATGTTTTTCTTCAGCAGGGACTGGGAAACTGGTCAGAATTGAAGGAATGATGGATGGCGCTAAATACAGGGAAATTCTTGAGGGAAACCTTCCAGCAGGACAATGACCATAAGCATACTGTTAAAGCAACACTTGAGTGGTTTAAGGGGAAACATTTAAATGTCTTGGAATGGCCTAGTCAAAGCCCAGACCTCAATCCAATTGAGAATCTGTGGTATGACTTAAAGATTGCTGTACACCAGCGGAACCCATCCAACTTGAAGGAGCTGGAGCAGTTTTGCCTTGAAGAATGGGCAAAAATCCCAGTGGCTAGATGTGCCAAGCTTATAGAGACATACCCCAAGAGACTTGCAGCTGTAATTGCTGCAAAAGTTGGCTCTACAAAGTATTGACTTTGGGGGGGTGAATAGTTATGCACGCTCAAGTTTTCTGTTTTTTTGTCTTATTTCTTGTTTGTTTCACAAGAAAAAATATTTGGAATCTTCAAAGTGGTAGGCATGTTGTGTAAATCAAATGATACAAACCCCCCAAAAATCAATTTAAATTCCAGGTTGTAACTGGAATTATAGGGAAAATAGGAAAAATGCCAAGGGGGGTGAATACTTTCACATGCCACTGTAGGTATTCAACACAGACGATGCATGCCACAGGATTAGGGTTAAATTAGATTGACACCGCACATGATTAGGCAAGATTTCATTGGGTCGGTGTCATGGTTTTCATCACTATTCGACGAACATGTCATTGATAGGTCTTTCCGGAGGGGGTTGGCGTGTTTTTGTGTTGATTTTCGTGGTGGATTTATGGTTGGGTAGAGCTAAGTTAGAGGAGGGAGAAAAAAGCCTAGCTACAATCTCTCTCTCTCAGTCAGTCATACCAGACCATGTGCAAATCATCACTGGGCAAAATAAGCTTTTCTTAGGATCTGTCATGTCACTAGATAGAGTATGGTATCGCCTGCCAGCTGATGATGTTAGCCTGTCCACCAGAGGTGCCTGGGCAGCCTAGACACACTCACCCCCTTCGCCTCCTCCTCTCTAAACTCCTTAAGGAGTGTCAAACTCATTCCATGGAGGGCCGAGTGTCTGCAGGTTTTCACTCCACCCTTGTACTTGATTGATTAATTAAGGTCACTAATTAGTAAGGAACTCCCCTCAGCAGGTTGTCTAGGTCTTAATTGAAAGGAAAAAAAACAACCTGCAGACACTTGGCCCTCCGTGGAATTAGTTTGACACCCCTGCCTTAAAGGCAGCATTCTCTGTTGGATTGAGTTCTTCCCTTTTAGTGTCTAAAGAACTATCCACACTTGCATATTTCTTGGTATGAAGCAATATATTAGGCATGCATTCTAAATGGTATGCCAGTATGGACATTGGGCTTAAGTGTGTGGACTCCCTACTAGCCAATCATGGACATTACGTGATCAAAAAGTGTAAGGGGATACCAAGTATGGACAACCTGCAGAGTGAGTGTACCAGCGATGTCTCCATTATCAGACATACTCAGAGTGTACAAAATCTTAGGAACACCTTCCTAATATTGAGTTGCATCCCCCTTTTGCCCACAGGAATGCTAGCCCATGTTGACTCCAACGCTTCCCACCGATGTGTAATGTTGGCTGGATGTCCTTTGGGTGGTGGACAATTCTTGATACAGATGGGAAACTGTTGAGCGTGAAAAACCCAGCAGCGTTGCAGTTCTTGACACACTCAAACCGGTGCGCCTGGCACCTACTACCATACCCAGTTCAAAGGCACTTAAATATTTTGTCTTGCCCATTCACCCTCTGAATGGCACACATACACAATCCATGTCTCAAGGCTTAAAAATCCTTCTTTGACCGGTCTCCTCCCCTTCGTCTACACTGATTGAAGTGGATTTAACAAGTGTCATCAATAAGGGATCATAGCTTTCACCTGGATCCACATGGTCAGCCTATGTCATGCAAAGAGCAGGTGTTCTTAATGTTTTATCCACCCTTAATATTGTTTTTGATCCGATTGTTATATTTAAACGTTTAGGGGAGCATAGGCTATTTTGAGGGGGATTTGGAGTAATGTTTCTGATGGGGAGGCTTTTATTGTGGGCTCTCCTCACTACAGCTTGAAATGAGCCCAGCCATCTGTCAACTGAAGTTTCCATTGGTGGCCTATTCTGGGACTGACATAAAGTTAGTAGTCATTGCTGTTCACATCTTGTCTCCATGGCACTGTTGTATTTATAGATTTTTTGTTATGATCACCTATAACTTTTACTGTCTTCTTTTATACAAAGGCTGCATAGCAGATATGAATCAGCCTAAGTAAAGTTATGTATTGATATACAGTGGCTTGTGAAAGTATTCACCCCCCTTGGCATTTTTCCTATTTTGTTGCCTTACAACCTGGAATTAAAATTTATTTTTGGGGGGTTTGTATCATTTAATATACACAACATGCCTACCACTTTGAAGATGCAAAATAAAAAAAATTGTGAAACAAACAAGAATTAAGAAAAACAAAAAAAACTTGAGCGTGCATAACTATTCACCCCCCCAAAGTCAATACTTTGTAGAGCCACCTTTTGCAGCAATTAGAGCTGCAAGTCTCTTGGGGTATGTCTCTATAAGCTTGGCACATCTAGCCACTGGGATTTTTGCCCATTCTTCAAGGCAAAACTGCTCCAGCTCCTTCAAGTTGGAAGGGTTCTGCTGGTGTACAGCAATCTTTAAGTCATACCACAGATTCTCAATTGGATTGAGGTCTGGGCTTTGACTAGGCCATTCCAAGATATTTAAATGTTTCCCCTTAAACCACTCAAGTGTTGCCTTAGCAATATGCTTAGGGTCATTGTCCTGCTGGAAGGTGAACCTCCGTCCCAGTCTCAAATCTCTGGAAGACAAACAGGTTTCCCTCAAGAATTTCCCTGTATTTAGCGCCATCCATCATTCCTTCAATTCTGACCAGTTTCCCAGTCCCTGCTGAAGAAAAACATCCCCACAGCATGATGCTGCCACCACCATGCTTCAATGTGGGGATGGTGTTCTTGGGGTGATGAGAGGTGTTGGGTTTGCACCAGACATAGTGTTTATCCTTGATGGCCAAAAAGCTCAATTTTAGTCTCATCTGACCAGAGTACCTTATTCCATATGTTTGGGGAGTCTCCCACATGGCTTATTTTTTTCTTTAAGCAATGGCTTTTTTCTTGCCACTCTTCTGTAAAGCCCAGCTCTGTGGAGTGTACGGCTTAAAGTGGTCCTATGGACAGATACTCCAATCTCCGCTGTGGAGCTTTGCAGCTCCTTCAGGGTTATCTTTGGTCTCTTTGTTGCCTCTCTGATTAATTCCCTCCTTGCCTGGTCCGTGAGTTTTGATGGGCGGCCCTCTCTTGGCAGGTTTGTTGTGGTGCCATATTCTTTCCATTTTTTAATAATGGATTTAATTGTGCTCCGTGGGATGTTCAAAGTTTTTTTTTTTTTTTTATAACCCAACCCTGATCTGTACTTCTCCACAACTTTTTCCTGACGTGTTTGGAGAGCTCCTTGGTCTTCATGGCGCCCCTTGCTTGGTGGTGCCCCTTGCTTAGTGGTGTTGCAGACTCTGGGGCCTTTCAGAACAGGTGTATATATACTGAGATCATGTGACAGATCATGTGACACTTAGATTGCACACAGGTGGACTTTATTTAACTAATTATGTGACTTCTGAAGGTAATTGGTTGCACCAGATCTTATTTAGGGCCTTCATAGCAAAGGGGGTGAATACATATGCACGCACAACTTTTCCTTTATTTATTTTTTAGAATTTTTTGAAGCAAGTTATTTTTTTCATTTCACTTCACCAATTTTGACTATTTTGTGTATGTCCATTAGATTAAATCCAAATAAAAATCCATTTAAATTACAGGTTGTAATGCAACAAAATAGGAAAAACGCCAAGGGGGATGAATACTTTTGCAAGGCACTGTAGATCAGTAGGACATTCTGTACTAGTGGTGGTCATTTTTAGGCCAGGGTTGTTTTTTTCCCCTCAACGTAGGTGGCACACAGTTCTTGTCCCCAGTCCAAATATATTGTTCACATATACATTCAGTATTTTTCAACTCAATGTTAAATGGTTCCTCACCCTGAAAGTAGACTATGGGCTAGGATAAACTGTCATCCATGGCTCTGTTTTCTTTTAACAGACACCACAAACTTCAGCTAATTTTAGCCACCGCTAGCTAACAATAAATGGGAGTGAGCTAGCTATCTGTGGCTAAAGTTAGCTGAAGTTTGTAGTGGCTGTTCAGAGAAAACCAAACCATAGATTACAGTTTCGTCTGGCCCATAGACTACCTTCAGGGTGAGGACCCATCTAACATGATGTTGTAAAATACTGAACTTCCCCTTTAATACTTACTGTATGTGATTTCACAAAATGTCAGATGAGAAAACAAGTGGATACCAACGAAAATGAGCTTTACAAATGCATAGTGTCATTGGCACACCTGCTAGGTTCCACTATCAAAGACTGTCACTGTGTCTGTATGGTGCTTTTATCATTTGAAAATTGGTTGAACTAATACTAATATGGTCAAAATATGATGTGTATGATGATATGTGAAAATAGCACACCTGATTGTGCAGATTTTTGGACATATCACCATTGACTAACTTCCCTATATGGCCTTATCTAACCCGGCCAACCACCACCTATCTAAATAGGGCAACCTTTTCGGGGGGGGGAGCACTTTAATCCAGAGTTTTCTGGAGGATGTGAGTATGGATTAGGATTGTTGGCATGGGAAGTGACAGTCCGTGACAACACAACCGCGGGAGTCAAAAACATTTACACGCCCAGCCCCCTTCCGCCCCTGCTGTTGAAAGATTGGCTGAACAGCTGTTGGGCTCCAGGTGGGCTCGGCTGCTCTCTGCTTTATAAAACTGGATACACCAGGCTCAGTAATAAACATTCTCTCAGACAGTCACATAGATAGAGAGAAGCTCTGTTTTTTTTTTATACTTACGTCTGCTAGGTCATCACTGAATCAGCGAAACTTTACTCTGAGAACTTCTGTCACCTGGTTTAGAGAAACTATTCTGCCATCTGTTAGACTCTATAGTCTATCCTCAGCAGTATGGCTACCTTCGTCTCGGTGAGTTGTTTTGCACAGCATCAGCATTCAGCACGCTCAACAGCCTGACTCAGAATCTACTGACACTGCGTTTTTGTTTCTGTTTCGCGTAACACCTATGGGTGCAGTTTGGCTCAGGGAAATTATGGATGTTGGTATCAAATGTTTGGGATGTCATTTGGGATGTGCTTGTCAGTGATGTTGAATTTGTTGTTTTTGGGGTGTCCTTATCTCGGTTAACACAGAACTAAAATCTTGCGTAATTTGGTCAGATGTACATGTTTACGTGTATGTTTACGTAGTCTATCCACGAGAGATTAGGGGAGTCCTGACGTCGTTGGGTGGGGTAGATTTACTTGATTTCGTCATCGTTATGTTACAACAAATGTAACACTAACACTTTTTGATCTGCTTGAGTAAGGATTTGGTGACGGACTGATGCCTGTTCTGTTTGTGTGCTGCAGGGCACGTTATAGGCTGGTAAAGTTTCAGTGGACCGTGTGACAGGCCGTTTGTGTCGCTGTTTATAGACCCAACTCATAAAACGACCCCACGCACTTTAAACGTTCAGGCCACAAATGGTTGTTGTCGGGCAGGACAGGCAGGGCTCCAGTAGATGCCAATCAGTATTGGATCACTGGAACAACATTGACATTGACTCCCAGCGGCTTAGTTTCAAGTGTGTATTACATTTCCAATGCCATATAATAAATATATTAGGCTAGATTTCATAGGCTTTGCATGTGCCTCATTGCATTTGATTTACTTGTACACAATATTTAATGGAAAAGCACAATGAGGAAATATTTGAAATGCAAAAGTCCGTATGACACATTACACAGGCCATTTTGTAGCCTTTAAAGCATAGTTGCAGAGATAAAAACACAGCAGATGTTTAGTAAGTGAATGGTCTCAGGAGGAAAACTGTCTTCTAAGTAATGATCTGCTGTGAGAAGGAGGGCAGAGGGTGAGACGAAAGGAGAATGACTGAGAGACAGTCTCTTGAGCAGGGGTTGGAACCAATATTATTTTTCTAATTGTTTAGCTCTGAAAATAACACTTTTTTTTTTGTTCAGTTCCAACCAGCAAAATGAAGTTCTGAACCGGTTCGAACCCCAAAAAAGTAACGGTTTATATTGTTCCTTTCTGGGGTTTTTTAAACCTCTGAAATCATTAATCTATTCCCTATTTAGTGCATTACTTTTGACCAGGGCCGATAGGGTCTTTGTGTCCTCTTAAGGATCGATTTGGAAAGAAACATAATCTCCACAGGAGAATCATGTTCCTTATGTGAAATTTAATCGAAACAATGAGTTTGTCAACATTACTCGTGCTTATAATCTCATCCCATCCTCCTCTCCCCATCCCAGATGGCTACCTGCCATACCTATAACAACACGGCCAGGCACAACGGTGTCAACAGGGACTTCATGGCCGCTCTCTCCAAGAGCCACGGGAGCACAGGCAAACGCAAGACTCCCCAGTCCACCAACAGAACCAATGCCATGGGCATACCAAAGTCTGCCTCCAAAGACAAGACAGCCTGCAGTACGCCAAGGTAAACAAACAATACCAGGCATCTGGTACCTAAATTGTCAACTATTTTATTGATATAGGCTACGTCTCGCCGAGGTGAAAATCAGCATTTAAGGGACTTCTTGGTAAGTGAGGGCAATAGATGATATCACTAAACTGATGGACAATGTGTGGTCCTATACTTTTCAATAGGTCACCTTTAATCTGTGTCAGTGTGCAGATTCTGACATGACTGTATTTCCAGGTCAATATCCTCTGAGACCACCAGTTCCTCCTCGACCTCCAAGCCCGCCAGCGTGAAGTCTGCCTTCTCCCGCCTCAAGCGGTTCCTCATGCTGGAGGACAACCAGAAGACCAAGACCAAGGGGAGGACTCAAAGACTTCCTCTCCTCTCTCTGAATGACTGACAAACACTTGGCTCCACTGCATTGGCCCAACAGTCAGCCATTACACCACCATGATATGACACTGATACACCAGGCTCTCGCTGGCCTGCTTACAATTCAGAATGGCCCTGCAGGAATTCAGAATGGCCCTCCTGGAATTCAGAACAACAAGGGGGGAGGGGTCAGCTGTCAGTCAATAAGTTCTACAGGGCTTCCTGTTGAGCTAATTAAAGGGATATGTTTGTTTCTTCACATGCCACCCCCCAACAGCCCCTGAGGTCCCCCTTCCGTAGAATGGTCCCACACCACGGCATCCTTGAGGAATTCCATTGTCCCTATGGATGGCGCGAACGGCATCGGAAGCGAAGCTCCCCCTTCTCTTCCATGTTATTTATGACGAGGCAAGCAGAATAACTCGTTTCGAGTTATAGGATGTTTTGATTGAGAGGGTGATTGTAACAAATAAAAATCACATTTATATGATGATAAATATGACTTATACGTTTATATTCACGCTTAAGTTTCATGCTTCTTTAAGTATTTATTTATGTATTATTGTTTTTTTTGTTCTCTTCACTTATTTTATTGGTTGATTTATTTTCGCGGACTTAACTTTCTCACTCTTCTCTTGTGAGGTCACCAGCCAAGTAGGGCTGATCTGTAGCTGTTTACACATTTGTTAATGTGGTGCAACTATCTTATGATCACTGTGCCAAATGTTTTACTTTTATGTAAAGGTCAAATTTTTATATACTGGTGGTTTTGAGATGATCATATTTGGATGAATGGGACGCATCAACTGTTTACAATGAAATAGGTTATATGTCTGAACTTCAATGACAAACCAAACATGTCATGAATTTCTTTCAGTAGTTTCATGTTTGTTGAAGATGGCTTTCATGTTGAAGGTTTCACTTTTTACCTGTTAGTTTGAAGAGTTTTTACGTTACAGTTTAGATTCACAATGTCTATTAGACTGCTTTTTCTAATGTCTGCTTTGTTCCAACACACTTTCTAATGCATTTAGTGACAGAAATGTTTTTCTTTGTTCATAATTAATCCAATGTAGCATTGCACAGAATCCTGAAATACCTCATATTTTATATTCTGTGAAATAAAAACGTTTTTCAGTCTTATTACTGTGTTGCATGATAGAACTCAGATATGTTGCGTGTCAGCGTTGCAATGCATTCACCAGTTGGGGTGGGGGGGGGAGTACCCAATTGTCATACTTGAGTAAAAGTAAAGATGCCTTAATAGAAAATGACTCAAGTGAAAGTCACCCTGTAAAATACTACTTGAGTAAAAGTATTTGGTTTTAAATCTACTTAAGTATCAAAAGTATAATAATTTTAAATTCCTTATATTAAGCAAACCAGACGGCACCATTTTTTATTCACGGATCGCAAGGGGCACACTCCAACACTCTGATATAATTTACAAATGAAGCATGTGTGTTTAGTGAGTCCGTCAGATCAGAGGCAGTACGGCTGACCAGTGGTGTTAATATAATAATAATAATATGCCATTTAGCAGACGCTTTTATCCAAAGCGACTTACAGTCATGCGTGCATACATTTTTACGTATGGGTGGTCCCGGGGATCGAACCCACTACCCTGGCGTTACAAGCGCCATGCTCTACCAATTGAGCTACAGAGGACCACTTGATAAGTGTGTGATTTTGACAATTTTCCTGTCCTGCTAAGCATTAAAAATGTAACGAGTACTCTTGGGTGTCAGGGAAAATGTATGGAGTAAAAAGTACATTATTTTCTTTAGGAATGTAGTGAAGTAAAAGTTGTCAAAAATATATAAATAGTGAAGTACAGATACCCCCAAAAACGACTTAAGTAGATATTTTAAGTATTTTTACTTAAGTACTTTACACCACTGGCATTCACAATGCGTGTTTTCAGAAGACAGTCACAACTTACACATTTTTAAGTGCTACAGATAAAACTTTAAAGGGTCACCCAACTACTTGTTTTGATTAAACACCTCAGGAATGGGGTTGGACTGACCATCCATGAGATCAATATGATAGTTTAACCATGTTTTGAAACTATACTGTTTGTTTACAATTACATTGTTTAGAAAGCAAGCTTGTGGGTGTATGACAGTTTAACAACTCATGAGGCATTTTGAAGTAATATGAATCAATGGCTCATTAATCTGAAGTCCAAACATTGATGTAGAGTATGAATCCCAGATTGTCCCTTTAATGCTTCTACACATACACCGTTTATAAGCACATTATAGTGTATAATATAGCTTGGGCAACACTTTGCTGATAATAACGATAACTGCCATTAAACTCCAAAGAAGAATGGAATGAATAACTAACTGCTCTTTATAAACCACCACAGACCTCCCTTTACCTAAGCATAGACCTGGCTGTAGATCAGGCGTCCTCGACTCCCTTTGACCTGCAGGCGGCGCTGCGTTTACAGATGGCATGCGCAAACAGAAACAGGAAGTAGCTGTGCAGAGTTCGAGAAAGATGTCCTGACTTAGTCCCGAATGTATTTTCTCTAAAAAGTGATTCACTTCAACGAATTTGTGATTAGAAATCGTATCAAACTCAAATTAAAGTGTTATTTCATAAACATAGCTAGTTATCCAATGACATTGCAATGTCTAGTAGAAAGAGATCGCGAGACTCGGAGGACAGAGGGGACCGCAAAAGGCACAAGGAATCAAAACACGATGTGGAAAAACTCAAGAAACAAGCGAAAAAACTCAACCAAGAAGTGCAAAAGCTGAAGCATTTGGAGACCTTGTAAGTAAAGGACACGTTTTTCGGTGGTATCGAACTTGTGTTAATAAAACATAACAGTGTAGTTGATCTGCCATGGGATTTAGCCTTAATGCTAGCAACGCTTCCCATCATTTCAGTTCTGATACTGTGCCTTGCCCTTGGCTGGTAGAACTTGCACAGGGGTACTGTACCTTAACCACTATCTGGACAAGGGAGACGATGCATGTGACGTGATTCATATTCAACGTCTCCTTTGCTCAGATACTGCATCAAGGGGTACCTAGCTACCTACACACAAAGTTTATCATCATATTGATTCTCACAAGCATTGTTTTCTTTTCCCCTCTATGCAGTTATGAAAAACCTCCTCCTGGACTCATAAAGGTTTAGTAGATGCACATTTTTGTCTACTTGCTTTATTACCAGTTAATTAATAACTGAGATAAAATAATATGGAATAGTTCATTTATCAGTAGAAGGACATGCATTTAGCCTGGTCCCAGATCCGTTTGTGTTCTTGCCGGCTCTGTCTGTCTGTTGTCAAGCCAAAGCATGACGATGAGTGACAAGGAGTTGGCATAAGAGCACAAGCAGACTGGCACTCAGGCTAACATGCATTATAATGGAAACTGGAATATGTGGCATCTTGCATCTACTTGAAACACGGTGACTGTGTTTTTTAGGCGGAGGAGTACAAACCAGAGGACTGTATTCCTGCTGATCCAGGAAATGAGGATGCTAGGGACTTCCTGGCTCACGCCCCCACCAAGGGGCTGTGGATGCCTCTGGGGAAGGAGGTGAAAGTCATGCAGTGTGAGTATAAACACAGAGGGTTATTATGAGTGTCCTGCATCCCCAATGGCACCCTGGTCAAAAGGATTGCACTATATAGGGAATAGGCTGCCATTTGGGATACATCCCTAAACTTTGGGATGCATCTCAAAAGTTTAATGTAGCTTCCTCACCTTGTCCTTCGTCTCCTGTCCTTCATCTATCCAGGGTTTCTTAAACTATGGGTCGGGACCCAAAGTGGGCCCTGGGCATGTAAGAAGAGGTTGGTCGCGAGAGTACTTCTATAGTCACACACAATTTATTCATACTTTTTTTGGGGGGGGAGTTACAGGTACATTATCCATTTTAAATGATACGTTTATAAAACCTGTACCCGTAGGCTGCCACTCAAAAGAAAAGAAAAACAGTAAGAAATACATGCAGAGTTTAATAATAAATAATAAATTCAGTATAAACAGGAAAAGAAAAGAAAACATTAGTGGGCCTCCACCCCAACCTCCCATTCCCCCAACCCCACCCAGCCAACATGTCTCCATCCAACCGCCCCACTCCCGGAAACCATGTTTCCCACCCCCCCACCCCTAGCAACTAGGGTTGCTCGTCAGTCACCCCCCGCCCCACATCCTGGCGATATATACAGTACCAGTCAAAAGTTTGGACACACCTACTCATTCCAGGGTTCTTCTTTATTTTCTACATTGTAGAATAATAGTGAAGACATCAAAACTATGAAATAACACATATGGAATCAAAAAAGTGTTAAAACAAATCAAAATATATTTTAGATTCTTCAAAGTAGCCACCCTTTGCCTTGATGACAGCTTTGCACACTCTTGGCATTCTCTCAACCAGCTTCAACAGGAATGCTTTTCCAACAGTCTTGAAGGAGTTCCCACATATGCTGAGCTCTTGTTGGCTGCTTTTCCTTCACTCTGCGGTCCGACTCATCCCAAACCATCTCAATTTGGTTGAGGTCGGGTGATTGTGGAGGCCAGGTCATCTGATGCAGCACTCCATCACTCTCCTTCTTGGTAAAATAGCCCTTACACAGCCTGGAGGTGTGTTGGGTCATTGTCCTGTTGAAAAACAAATGATAGTCCCACTAAGCGCAAACCAGATGGGATGGCATATCGCTGCAGAATACTGTGGTAGCCATGCTGGTTAAGTGTGCCTTGAATTCTAAA
This sequence comes from Coregonus lavaretus, assembly GCF_964263955.1. Classification (NCBI taxonomy): domain Eukaryota; kingdom Metazoa; phylum Chordata; class Actinopteri; order Salmoniformes; family Salmonidae; genus Coregonus; species Coregonus lavaretus. Next base: position 70,597 of record NW_028165054.1, read on the forward strand.
TACATCACAGACAGTGTCACCAGCAAAACACCCCACACCATAACACCTCCTCCTCCATGCTTTACGGTGGGAACCACACATGTGGAGATCATCCGTTCACCTACTCTGCGTCTCACAAAGACACGGCAGTTGGAACCAAAAATCTCAAATTTGGACTCATCAGACCAAAGGACAGATTTCCACCTGTCTAATGTCCATTGCTTGTGTTTCTTGGCCCAAGCAAGTCTCTTCTTCTTATTGGTGTCCTTTAGTAGTGGTTTCTTTCCAGCAATTCGACCATGAAGGCCTGATTCACGCAGCCTCCTCATCGACTTAATTTTTGTTAATCATTATGAATTCATTCAATTCAGTTTCAAATTGTTCACATAAAGTCAGATTTTGTAGTAAGGAAACATTAAAGAGTCATCTTGTTGCTCTTTTAGGAGTTTCTGAAATGTGTATCTGGCAGTAATAAGCATGATGGTCAGATAGGCTCATATGCCGAATTTCTATTTTCTTGATGAATATTGAGCCAGCCAAATTAGGGTTAGCCTAGATCTGTCAGCTCGTCCCCTTGTTTGTTGGACTTGATGTGCTTATCGAATAATAAGAATAAGTCTTGAGCCTCCTTGGCAGTAGAAAACGTATGTGTTGTATTCTGGAAGGTCAAGATAAGTTTTGCCAGGTGGATGAAGCAGCATCTCAGGTTTAGCTTGCGTAGCTGGGTTCTCACCTCGTTGTAGGTCTCCCTCTGTTTCAGCAGTTCAGCACTCAGGTCTGGGTAAATGCTGATCCTCTTCCCTGCATAGGTCAGACCCCCGGGTTCCGCTGCAAGGCGAATAATTCACTGCTTGACTTCAAAGTTGTGGATCCGCACAATCATACAGCGAGATCCGTACCGGAGAGGACCCGTGTGACGCGCAATGGTAATCAGCGGCATGGTACACAGCTTCTCCTGCCCGAACAGTTCATAGAACAAATTGGTCATGAAGGAAGTTGGGTTGACCGTTACACCAATTTCAAGTCCTGTGACCCGCACATTGAATTTCCGGGAATGACTTTCGAGTGATTACGTCTTCTCTTTTGGGAGTTTGATTATCCCTTCCAACCTAGCTTGCGCTGTTTCCAGGTCATGGAGTCGCACCTCTGTCTTATTGGCTGGCCTCTCCAGACTTTCCACTTTGGTTGAATAGGTATCCAGTTTAGCAGTGAGCACTGCCAATGATTCATTTACTGGTTTTAATTGTAAGTCGAGGGCAGAGGTAATCTCCTCACGAACAATCTCTCGTATAGTAATGGCCAGCTCTTTCTGTTGTCTGGTATTAAGAGACGCCATGTTCCCACAGTTGAATTGTGGACAGACATTCTAGCTGCTGAAGTGTAATAGACCTAGTTATTTCTTGAATGAATGTCCCACACCTTAATATGATCAAAGTTCAGGTGGGCTTTCGCGCTAATAGGATGTTAAGTATTGACAAGTTTTAGGAAATGCTGTATGTCCGTTAATTCAAAGTAATTAGGAAAAGAAAGACACACGTTTCAATGCATGCCACCGGAACCAGAATTTATTCTTAATTTGACTACACTGATGTGATAGAACCTTAAAAACGTAGTGCTTCTGCCACCGACTGGGATGAAATAGCCACTCCTTTGTAAGTCGGTCACTATCACAGATATAGAGAATGTACAGCGTGAAATGGCAGAGGTCCATCCATGCTTATGTGAGCATGCACAGCACTATTAAAATATAGCAGAAAGTCAAGGAAAGTTGCCTTCATCGCTGGATAGTCCTGGTCCTTATCCTCTTCATGCTTCCCTCAGTCCAGAGGGTGTCACTTTAATTCAACCCCACTGAGAGAGACCGGAGAGTGGCTATGGCTGCTGCCCAAATGGCGCCCTCTTCCCTAATATGTAGTGCACTACATTTTAATGAGGTCAGGGTCGAGTCAGTGTAGCGGAGATTAACTTTTGTTCTGCTTGTCCCTCAAAGAACAAAGGCTTTCATTATTTCCCACCAATAATTCCTCCATCCATCCCTCCCTCCCTCCGTCCCACTCGTTTTCATGATATGCGAGTGGACAGAAATCATACAGGGTTAGTCTACAAAGTTCTCATTTGTTCTCCAGTGGAATTCCAAATCCTAATATGTTCCAGATAATACGGTGGCGAAATGTTGTAATGTGATTTTTAATTGCGTGGCGTTTCAGAGATTAAAAGGAGTTGAGAAACATTTTGTCAGATGTAGGCTAAGTCATAAACAGGTGTAGCCTACAAGCCATATAAAATAAATATGAATCTCTTCCAATTTCCAACACTAACTTGTTTGGGTGATTTCTGAGCGGGCAGGAGACGTGAATGTGCTTGTGGTACAAACATGACTATATTCTCCCTCCCTTGTGCAGGTTGGAGATGCAAGCGCTATGGGCACAGGACAGGGGACCGAGAGTGTCCCTTCTTCATCAAAGGAAACCAGAAACTGGAGCAGTTCAGAGTGGTGAGTCTCATCCTTCCGTCCATCCATTCATCCATCTTTCAACTGATCATCAAGCCTTTTGACTACTTAAATAAAATGTGTTACTGCTGGGCTCAAACAAACATGAGTCCCCAGGACCAGGATTAGCACTGGCAGACACCCTTTGGGACGTCTGCTCCTGGTCCCAACCATAACCCCTTGGGGACGTCTGCTCCTGGTCCCAACCATAACCCCTTGGGGACGTCTGCTCCTGGTCCCAACCATAACCCCTTGGGGACGTCTGCTACTGGTCCCAACCATAACCCCTTGGGGACGTCTGCTACTGGTCCCAACCATAACCCCTTGGGGACGTCTGCTCCTGGTCCCAACCATAACCCCCCTGGGGACGTCTGCTCCTGGTCCCAACCATAACCCTGTGGGGACGTCTGCGTGCTTGCCTGCCTGGGACCATGAGCATGCTTTATTGATGCAGCTGGACACAGTATGGTTGCATCCCAAATGGCACCCTACTCCCTATATAGTGCACTACTTTTGACCAGGAGCCATATTGACTTTTGTAAAAAAGTAGTGCACTATATAGAGAATCGGTGCCATTTGGGACGCAGAAGGCATCTGTGCTGCAGCTGGATGCTTCTGGAGCTGGACTCCTCAGCAGATTCACAGGGCAGTTCTTCTGTAGGCCTGCATGCAACGATGCCACTGCAATGATAATCATAAGTGCAAGTGTATCATATTTTGTGATAGAACCGGATTTTAAAATGCTGATCCGGCAGAGGAGAGTTGAATGGGTGGAAATAATGTGCCCAAAAGCCTGAATGGAGTTTTACCTTGCAGTGCTTGTTGTCATTGGAGCTTTGCAATGTATGTTATCTTTGAAATGTTGTAAATATGTAGCTAAACCGTGTGTTTCTTGCAGGCACACGAAGACCCAATGTACGACCTGATCCGAGAAAACAAACGCAATGAAAAAGAAACAAGGTACTTTCTGGCTTTATTATTAAAAAAACAAAAAACTTTATTATAAACAAAACTTATTTTTCAGAAGAATGTTTGAATAGATGTCCCCTTCTCTACTGTTTGGAGTTGGTCATCGTTAAGGTAGTCTGATGCATAGGGGTCGTTTAAAGGACATTGCTTGTGTAACTATATCGATTCAGACAAGCTATTTTGGAGCACGATCACAGGGGACTTTCCGATTCTCTTTGTTTTGCTCCCAACAATGCTGATGCTAAGCTACATCCAAGTAAACAAACTGACGACGATACTCTGCTTTTATAGACTAGGCTACATTCCAGTTATCAGGTTAAGATGACATACATTTGTAATTAGAGTGAACTAACCCTTTCATTTTCCGACTGTCTCAGTCAGAATAGTCTATTATTAATTGAGTGCATTTTAGCACAGGGAAAGAACAACAACAAAGTCACATGAAAGAAAACTCTGAGTCATCAGAGGACACACTGAAGTCAATGCCCACATGTAATTAGACTAAATCAATCACATCCTGACAGCTGACACAGCACATAATCAAACTGGTGAATAAAAGTACTTTAAAAACTACTATGAATGACATTGAATGTGAATTTTGGTGTCTACAGAGAAGTTTTAAAGTACCATCTGAACTGTGGTGCAATATGAGAGACTCATGTGAGTATGATAGGAGAGAGTGTGCGATGGACATGTTCTACAAGATCATATGAGCTATGATGATATGAGAGACGGAGTGAAATGTATTTGTGGTAGACTTGGCCAAAGGACCCACGAGTCAACCCAGCTCTGTCTCAGAGTGTTTGCCTTGAACAGTCCTTATGATTACTTCACTGTTCTCTGGGTGGATGTTGTCAACATAGAAGAGAACAACGCTCCTCTGATGAATTCTTAATGAAGTTTGAGGATTGCTCGGGAACCACCGTGTTTTAAGTTTGGGTTGTTTTCAGTCTCTTGCAACTTGCACAAGCTCTCTTGTTCCTCTCTGAGCATACCGAATCAATGGAAATGTAAAGTTTTGAGCTAATCAAAGGAAGTGGATGCCTCGGTCTCTGAACTGTTTGATCATTCGTGTTATATCCATATTTTATTGAAGAATGTTGTGTTTCTCAGGCAGTGTTTCAGCATCTTGATATCTGGTCTGGTCTGGTGTGAGCTGCAGTGCTGTGCTACTCTGCTGGCTGCCTGAAATGAGCTCGCACTCTCTCTGTCTCCCGCTCTCTCTCGTGACCCACTTTAGCACCAGCTGCAAGCACCTGTAGCCCATCCAAATCCCCATACTCAGGACTCACCAGCTGTCAGCTGACCATCACTGTTAAAGGACTTGATTCATAACCAGGGACACTTCTGAGCTAAATCTGAGATGGCCAATGATTGTAGAGGAAAACTCTCTGGGATATTCCAAGAAGAGGATGTGTGTGTGTTTGTTTGTGCCTGAAGATACTGTGTTTCAGTTCATCATACCTCTCCTTGAATGGTTCTAACCCATCTCCCTGTCTATTTCCCTCTCTCTTTCTCTCCCTCCCCCTATCTTTCTCATCCCTCTCTCTCTCTCCCTCCCCCCTATCTCTCCGCCTCTCTCTCTCTCAACCCCTCCCTCTCTCCAGGATCCAGCAGCTGCAGCAACTCCTGCAGGACACCACCTCCTCTTCCTCCGACTCGGACAGCTCCTCCTCTTCCTCCGACACCGGCGGCCGCAAGAAGAGGAAGCACAAGAAAAAGGACAAGAAAAAGGACAAGAAGAAGAGGAAGAGGAAGAGGAAGAAGAAGTCCCCCAAAAGCAGTGACTGTTCTGAGTCCGATTGAGCCATAGGAACCTACCTGGATTGTTCTAGCAGGGAGAGGTGGCTACACTGCAGTGTCTATCAGTCAGTGAGCAGCTATGGTGTTTCTTACCCAATGGCTCAGGGTCGCCTCAATTGCACACTACGAAGTGCACACTAGAAGACCCTTTTTGGTTCAGCCTTCTTCTCCCCTCCATCTGAGCCTTTAAACAATGCATGACTTGTCCCATCCCTCATATGGTTGATGCCTCTATTCCATTAGATCATACAGAATAAGATTCTATGGACGTGTAGTGCTGATTGTGAATGTAGGGCCCCTCAGGCGAGGTACTCAGAAAGCCCTTACAGCATTGGTAATGACATGACTGGCTCAGGAGCGCCTGAGCCAGCCAGAAGAGTTGAAATCAGTTTGTAGCTGTTATGAAGGATGTTGGCTTGATGGATCAGATCTGAATGAAAACATGTTACAAAACAGAGCATGTTGTTAAAGATTGTGTTTAACTTCTTGTTTTGCTTTCAAATTGCAGGTATCAAATAGCTTGATTGTAGGCATGTTGTATGACGAAAAGAGTGGGAAAAATTGCAGCAACATTTTTCCCATATTTATTTTCTTCTGTAAGATGCTGCTGGATGTTTGAATACTTACTACTGTACATAAATATTTGGAATAAATTGAGGTTGGAATTCACGTTTTATTTAAATCCAGTTTGAGAAAGGGAGAGACCGTGTGTTCTCTGTGACCAAGGAGAAAGCCTCTTACTCCTCACATTATATATATACTTTCGTTTTGTCATTATTCACTTTGTCTTTCAATATTTTTCAACTGCATGTATGTTGTTTGGCTCATAGTGTCTGATAGTGACAAGGACAAGACCGACCAACACGTACATCGGCCATCTGCAGTGGGTGGCCGTTCTATCACCACAGAACATCGGCTGTAATTTCCTGTTTATATCGCCACTGTTCGTCAACACCCAGCGGGAGTGTATTCCTAATGGAAACCGTTTACCTTTAAGAATCAAATGAAACAAATGGGGTGCGACCTAACTGAATTTGTCCAATAGAAACTTGTTTTTTTTTTCTCCATTTGAGTAAACGGTTTCTGTTGCAAAACGTTTTGCAACAGAATGGGTGTAATAATGACACCCCAACGCACGGCCAACGTTTGTGTAGGTCTTTCTTGTCCTTCATTGATTCTTAGAATTACACATCTCTATCCACTATAATGACCCCTTTTGAAAGGCAAAAAAGAAGACACTTCTCCTTTGATCTTGAAAGACCTCAGAAAGCCCAGGGCTGACTAGGGAGTATTACTCACTAATGTGCCATTTTGTCAGTACAACAACAACAAAACAGACACACTAACACACACACACACACCTTGCAGGCCACATCAAAAGACTTCTCCACTTTGCCCCTCCCTATTGATAGGATGTTAATTTAGAGAAGTGTGCTATCAAATCTAGAGGAGGACCAGAAATATGCACTGCTTATTTTAATGACCCCAATAAGAGGACTGTTTAAGCAGTCCTTCGGGGGGAGATGTATTTGAATTTTGATTAGCGTCCTAGTGGTTTCTGCATGTAGTTAAGCCTGAAGGGATCTATTTGTGCGTCAGAATGGGTTAGTGTGTGTGTGTTTCCTAGTAACTGAAAGCTTCATTTGATCTCTCCTCTCCCCCATCCCTCTCTCTTATCCTCCTTTCCATGGCAACTCCCTCCATTCCTTTCTGTGGTGCTTTGGCCAAAGGCCTCCGATAAATCAACAGCATTGAAACAGTGTGTCCCATCTGCACCATGTAGCCCTCTGAGCAGAAACAGACATGAATGTCCTAGATGACTTTCACGGAGACACTGCTGCTCCGAGGGAGTCATCTGCCACTTTGGCTAAGTTAGAGCAGAGAAGACTCTATATTGAACCACTCTATCTTATGGGGCTGGAGAATGGGTTAGGGTCAGTTAGGAAGTATCAGTACAGTCTTGAGATCAGGGAAGTTAGTCTAAAGATAATTAGATATGATTTGCCTGTTTGTGTATGCCATTTTGCTCTGCCACAAACTGCCATCGCATCGGTCCCTAACATTGAATGATGGCACAATTGACACAGTTCACTTGACAGATTCCATTGGCTATAGTTATGCTCTGACTTGGCTCAAAGGTACTGTGGTCATGGACTGGGATAGTTTTTATTTTATTTCTAAGTGTAAACAATATGTTGTTTGGATTTAGATGGCTCAGACAAATTATTGTGGGTATTAAAAAGAGAATACAAATATTTTTTACCAATTTTAACCGTATCATATGATAGCTCATATCAATCAAAGACATTATGCAACACCACTTAATACTGCTCATATTGCATGGCTTCATTCATTTTGACCTAGCCGTGATCTAGTACTAGAGAGAAAGCCATGGGATTCAGTCATACAGACAGGTTTCTCAGGATGGGTGTTTGGACACCATTAACCCAGATTATATTCCAGACAGACAGTAGAGGCACATGGCCCTGTATTAATCCTGTTGCTATACTGTGGAGAGGAGAGCTGTGTGAGCCTGGCACAGTGGCAACAGTTCAGATCACTCACTCCTAGATGTCTCTATCTCTCTCTCTCCCTCTTTTTCTTTCTTTATGTCTGTCTCGCTCTCTCTCTCTCTCTCCCTCTCCCTCTCTCTCTCTCTCTCTCTCTCTCTCTCTCTCTCTCTCTCTCTCTCTCTCTCTCTCTCTCTCTCTCTGTCTCTCTCTCTCACTCTCACTCTCTCTCTCTTGCTGGGTAGCTTAGATATTGGAACCAGTAGGTGTAGCTATATGACATGAATGTAATTAAGTCTGGTATTGACTGTACTGTACTGAACTGTACTGTAGCTTTTTCATGATTGTCTATTATTCTCGTCTATATACTGTCAGTTTCGATCTATTGTGAAATGTGACATAAGGAGAAGCTATGTCCCAATAGTAGCAGATCATGATTTGAATGTGCAATATTACTATTCTTTTTAAGGAGGTCTTACCCAAGCAAAGTTAGTTTTCCCCTTTTATTTCAAATAAAGGTATTTTATGGTAGGCTACAAGGTTATAGGCCTAACCCCCACCCCTATGCTGTCTTTGATATATTATGTATTAATTAATCGATTGCTATGAAATGTTAAATGCATTGTTCCCCGAGCCCTCCGCTTATCCCGAGGTTCAAGGTTGACATTATTAATTTGGCATCATAATAATTGCCACCCATCAACGGGGAGTGTCCTCTCGTCCCATTCAATTGTCGGGGTTTGTTGTGTTTTAATTGGTCGATGTCCCTCGCATTGGTGCTCGAGCCTCGGAAGAGAGTGGAGCCAACCAACAGACCGTGAAGAAAGAGGAAGTTAAAACATCAGCACAATCTAGCGCAGAGGAGAGGAGAGGAGAGGAGAGGAGAGAGACAGAAAACACAGAACTGACTGTGACACAAACTCCGAACATCAGCGCTTTGGCACAGGAGAAGTCCCCGCGCTTTGCCAGGTTCGTAAAAATTCAAAACGTTCTTTCATTTAGCCTCAACAGAAAGCATGCAGTTGAGTTTTTTTCTTTGCTTCTACTGATTTAGGCTACACGCTATAACGAACTGCTCAAGAAATTGTGAATAGTCTTGAGTTCGACTCCGAAACACCTCGCTACTGTTGCTTATATTACTGGCAGTGTTATATTGTAGGCTATATACAGTAGCCTAGTCTGCGCGCCCTGGACATTTTATCAGTCGGCTACTTTTCAGCAGGAGTGGCCGCCAGCGGTTCTGGGCACTGTTCTGTTGATTGACAAGCTCGCTCAAAACAATCCAGCCGCTCGTGAAGTTGGCTCGTTCGCGTCCAGTTTACAATTTCATCCTAAACACTGGAATTCCCATGAAAGAGGTCTGGTATGAAGTCGTTGTTTGTTGAAACACAAGTGAATAACTTCTTTACAAAAATAGCTCTGTCCAGACTTCTCTGTTCTGTAGCCTACAGGGCAAGTTACAATATATCCTAGATCAGTTTAGATGTCTTATTTATATAAATAAGAAGATTATGGAATGACTAGGCATACAATCGTATTTTTTCTCTTAGTTAATCAAAGAGGTCAAACTTCCACCCGCTTTCAGTGGTTTCATCTTTCCCTGGTTCAGCATTGGCCACTGTAAACAAACCTGAATTAACCTACAGGAGAGTCTGCTCTTTCCCGCTCCTGCCTATGTTTCCCATGCACATGGTTTTGAGCGTTTTCACCTCCTTCAGATTTAGTTGCTTTTATTCTAAGAGGGATATACGCAATGACTCCCCCAGTCAATTCAATTCATTGAAATCAATGGCATTTTGGGAGTAATTGTAGGCTAGAAGATGCATCCAGTGGCAGCAGTTTGCCTGCAGATGTTTTCTCTATCCTATATATGTTTTCTCTGTCCTATAGATGATTTCTCTGTCCTATAGATGATTTCTCTATCCTATAGAGGATTTCTCTATAGATGATTTCTCTATCCTATAGATGATTTCTCTATCCTATAGATTGGATCATTATCTTGAAAAGATTGACACACACACACACACACACACACACACCAATCCCATGTTTTTGGAGCTTCTTCGTCTGACTGTGAGTGTGTGTGACAGTAGTGTGACCCCAGCTATGATGATCTCAGAGGCCTCTTCACAGAGGGCAGTGCAGTTCGTGAGCCCCTCATCCATGCTCCGTTAACCAGAAGAGATGCTTGTGTTGTGGTGTGTGTGTGTTTGTTGTGATTGCACAGCAGCAGGAATGCCTGTTTCATCATGTCATATTATTATAAACACACAGAAGATACTGGCTCCCACTGAGGATGGCTGCCAGGGATAATGGGTGTCAGGATTGCGCTAGGCAGATGTGGCTGTATTGGAAGTATTTATGGAGTATCACTATCCCTTGTATTGATATTGGCCTTGCCTTGGACTGAGTTCCTCAAAGATGCCAACCGATTCTTCATTCCTCGGTTACATCAGTGGTATCTACATTTTCTGCCTTATGGAGATTTGGTATGGGACTTATGATTAAGCTAATTGCCTGATTTGATCAAGTTGTAGTGTTACAGTATGCATTCATCTAACAGAGTACAATACGTTGTCACAATTGATGTGGTGTCACTTGATGCCTCCATAACTCTACACAACAATGTAGTCACATACCCTATTCCTAAATCTAATATGCATGTGTGTTTTTACTAAATCTCCTAACTCTTCTTCACACCTGGAGAACCGGTGTCCAGTCTGGAAGGCCTTGACTAGGTGCCCAGAAGTGATGTGTCAGCAGAATATCATCCCTTTTATAGACACCTGAAGAACAGTATGACAAAGGAATGTACACACAGGGGAAATATTGTTTTAATGGTCATACACACACACACACACACACACACAGGAAAATACTGTTTAACTGGTCATAGCCAGCGCCTGCTCGCTTCTCGACTTGCCCAAATAAACATGTCTAAACCCCTAAAGGGTCTTTAAACGAAAATGACACAAAGTTAATAGTATTTAGAAGTGAATTCTTTCCAGCCTTGGTTTTCCCCCTCAAATATATCCCAGTATAAGCCTCATTGATGAAGAGGAATTATGTTAAACCGCAGTATCTTTTGTTTTAAGCACAGTAATAATCTAGAGATCAAGGTCGGCACCAAGAGTTTCAGAGTAGGAGTGCTGATCTAGGATCAGGTCCCCCCTGTCCATAATAATCTGATTCATTATGACCTAAACTGCTAAACTGATCCCAAATCAGCACTCCCACTCAGAGATGCTTGATACATATGGCCCCAGATTAGATTGCAGACTGAAAGGAGATCGTTCCAAGGGAGCATGGCTCATTCAGATTCACCACATGTGCCTGGGTGCACATAAATTACTCTGCAGTTTGGCACCCTCTCACCTCCAACTGCAACCATGCCAATTTATGAGTAGAAAACCTCGCCTGGCAGTTCTCTCTCTCTCTCTTGCTCTCTCTCTCTCTGCGTCTGTTCTTGCTCCCAAGGGGAGGCTGAGGTATGTAAATTGTTATCCTATTGATGTATTCCTCCCTCGTTTTTTATCTGTTAATTTTAATGGTTTCCCCCACCAGAAGTCCTCTCTAAAAAGCCTGGAATTGCCGCTGCCAAACCTTTTTGACTCAAACTTCACTGTCATCACTGTCTTTTTTACCTCGCTGGGTTGGCAGTGTTTAATACCTTATAAAACATTATAAAACATTTAATCTACTAGTAAATCTCTCTACATGTCCTCATGTAGCTTAAGGTTGAATTGATTCGATGTTCCAATTAAGATTTATGTATCCATGCGTTTAATGGCTCCCTGCAGTATTATAGTGTTAATTGAAACAGCAGGTAAGTGTAAATGAAGGTGTGTTATACTGTAAGGTAACACACACACAGAGTTTGAGATGAGGTGATGATAATCCAGTCATTTGCAGTGTAAAGCTCTGATGCTGCAACCACTGAATACACAATGAACTTCTTTATCTTGTGACAGTTGTTATTAATACTATACCACAGAAGCACCGGCTTAAGGAAATGGCAGAACTGTCAGGAAATGGGCTCACTGCTTTTATATTCTTCTGCTGTACTCTGATCAGTTCTTGAGATCATTGGTTGTACTCTTCAGTAAGTAAGTACTCTTCTGTAATCTGTACTGAGACCAGAGGACTGAGTCTGATTTGAGGGCAACAAAGCTCCCTCAATTAGGTTTGACATTGTTATCGTACAGCCAGCTCAACAGAGTTTAAACTGTACAGTACACAGATAAATAATCTATTAAGTGATAGTATTCACTTTCTCCACTAATATTCCAGCTGTACTCAGGAAGACTTTGGTCCTAATGAGTTGAGTGTTAGTCAGATGTTCCTGTCTATTTAGTTTTTAGTATCCCACCACCACAGACCATCCCTCCCCACAGATATTGGAACCAGTTCGCTAACCAATAGTTATTGACTTGGTCTACCTCTTTCCAACTGACTGTGGAAGAGCTGGTACAGTATGTAGCCTTTTAGAGTTTTGGGGTTTAGTTCCCTGTTAGTATGAACCAGTCAGATAAACATTTAGTGTTTGGCATTTATCTAAGTATAGCTTGGATGGGTGCAATTGTGTTTTTTCTCTCTGTTACTGTGTGTGAGTGTGTCAGGATGGTGTTGGATGTGTTGATTATATTTCTCTCTGTTATATACAGGTCATCTCCAATACTTACTGCAACACTTAACAAAGAGCTGCGAGTTAGTTTCAGAATGGGTGGCAAGGAAGAAGTTAGTCCTAAATATTTAAAAAACTAAAATCATTGTCATTCACTAAACCCTAAACCTCAACTAAATCTTGTAATAAATAATGTGAAAATTGAGCAAGTTCAGGTGACTAAACTGCTTGGCGTAACCTTGGATTGTCAACTGTCATGGTCAAAACATGTTGATACAACAGTAGCTAAGTTGGGGAGAAGTCTGTCCATAATAAAGCGCTGCTCTGCCTTCTTAACAGCACTAACAGGCTCTAGTTTTGTCGCACCTGGACTACTGTTCAGTCGTGTGGTCAGGTGCCACAAAGAGGGACCTCAGAAAATTACAGTTGGCTCAGAACAGGGCAGCACGGCTGGCCCTAATAGTACACGGAGAGCTAACATTAATAATATGCATGTAAATCTCTCATGGCTCAAAGTGGAGGAGAGATTGACTTCATCACTACATGTTTTTGTAAGAAGTGTTGACCTGCTGAATGCACCGAGGTGTCTGTTTTAAACTACTAGCACACAGCTTGGACACCCATGAATACCCCACAAGACATGCCACCAGAGGTCTCTTCTCAATCCCCAAGTCAAGAACAGACTATGGGAGGCACTACATAGAGTACCACATAGAGCCATGGCTACATGGAACTCTATTCCACATCAGGTAACCGATGCAAGCAGTAGAATCAGATAAAAAAAAAAAAAAAAAAAAGATCAAAATGCACCTTATGGAACAGTGGGGACTGTGAAGAGACACACACACAGGTACAGAAACACATGATAAGACACGCACTCTACACATTTTAGTACATACAGTTGAAGTCTGAAGTTTACATAGACCTTAGCCAAATACATTTAAACTCAGTTTTTCACAATTCCTGACATTTAATCCTAGTAAAAATTCCCTGTCTTAGGTCAGTTAGGATCACCACTTTATTTTAAGAATGTGAAATGTCAGAATAATAGTAGAGAGAATGATTTATTTCAGCTTTTATTTCTTTCATCACATTCCCAGTGGGTCAGAAATGTACATACACTCAATTAGTATTTGGTAGCATTGCCTTTAAATTGTTTAACTTGGGTCAAACGTTTCGGGTAGCCTTCCACAAGCTTCCCACAATAAGTTGGGTGAATTTTGGCCCATTCCTCCTGACAGAGCTGGTGTAACTGATATGATATGCCATTTAGCAGACGCTTTTATCCAAAGCGACTTACAGTCATGCGTGCATAATTATTTTTTTTTTGTGTATAACTGAATCAGGTTTGTAGGCCTCCTTGCTTGCACACGCTTTTTCAGTTCTGGCCACACATTTTCTATAGGATTGAGGTCAGGGCTTTGTGATGGCCACTCCAATACCTTGACTTGGTTGTCATTTTGCCACTACTTTGGAAGTATGCTTGGGGTCATTGTCCATTTGGAAGACCCATTTGCGACCAAGCTTTAACTTACTGACTGATGTCTTGAGATGTTGCTTCAGAACACCATCCCAAACGTGAAGCACGGGGGTGGCAGCATCATGCTCTGGGGGTGCTTTGCTTCAAAATTTTCCTTCCTCATGATGCCATCATGTGAAGTGCACCAGTCCCTCCTGCAGCAAAGCACCGCCAGAGCATGATGCTGCCACCCCCGTGCTTCACGTTTGGGATGGTGTTCTTCAGCTTGCAAGCATCCCCCTTTTTCCTCCAAACATAACGTTGGTCATTATAGCCAAACAGTTCTATTTTTGTTTAATCAGACCAGAGGACATTTCTCCAAAAAGTATGTTATTTGTCCCCATGTGCAGTTGCATAATGTAGTCTGGCTTTTTTATGGCGGTTTTGGAGCAGTGGCTTCTTCCTTGCTGAGTGGCCTTTCAGGTTATGTCGATATAGGACTCGTTTTACTGTGGATATAGATACTTTTGTACCTGTTTCCTCCAGCATCTTCACAAGTTCCTTTGCTGTTGTTCTGGGATTGATTTGCACTTTTCGCACCAAAGTACGTTCATCTCTAGGAGACAGAACGCGTCTCCTTCCTGAGCAGTATGACGGCTGCGTGGTCCCATGGTGTTTATACTTGCGTACTATTGTTTGTACAGATGAACGTGGTACCTTCAGGCGTTTGGAAATTGCTCCCAAGGATGAACCAGACTTGTGGAGGTCTACAAATTTCTTCTGAGGTCTTGGCTGATTTATTTTGATTTTCCCATGATGTCAAGCAAAGAGGCACTGAGTTTGAAGGTAGGCCTTGAAATACATCCACAGGTACACCTCCAATTGACTCAAATGATGTAAATTAGCCTATCAGAAGCTTCTAAAGCCATGACATCATTTTCTGGAATTTTCCAAGCTGTTTAACTTCTGACCCACTGGAATTGTGTACAGTGAATTATAAGTGAAATAATCTGTCTGTAAACAATTGTTGTAAAAATTACTTGTGTCATTCACAAAGTAGATGTCCTAACCGACTTGCCAAAATTATAGTTTGTTAACAAGAAATGTGTGGAGTGGTTGAAAAACAAGTTTTAATGACTCCAACCTTAGTGTATGTAAACTTCCGACTTCAACTGTATGTGGTAGTAGAGTAGTGGCCTGAGGGAACACACTTAATGTATTATGTTATGAAATGTCATGTAATATTTTTAATTGTTTATAACTGCCTTAATGTTGCTGGACCCCAGGAAGAGTATGGGGATCCTTAATAAATATAATACAATTTGGTGTTTTGTTGATGATGGTGGAAAACGCTGTCTCAGGCACCGCTCCAAAATCTCAAATAATTGTTCAATTGGGTTGAGATCTGGTGACTGAGACGGCCATGGCATATGGGTTACATCATTTTCATGCTCATCAAACCATTCAGTGACCACTTGTGCCCTATGGATGGGGGCATTGTCATCCTGGAAGAGACCACTCTCATCACGGTAGAAATCATTCACCATAGGTTGAAGGTGATCACTCAAAGGCTGTTTATTTATTTGTGTTTACCTTGCCCTCTAAGAGACCTAAACCGTGCCAGGAACATATACCCCACACCATAACAGAGCCGCCAGATCCCTCATTTACTCAAGTGTTTCCTTTATTTTGGCAGTTACCTGTATATAGCGTCTGTTCTGAGAGTGACTTTCTTCAGTACACTGACAGTGATTCACAGGCCTGTCCCTTAGCCCAATGGAGAGCACTACATCAGTCTCTCTACACCAGTGGAGGCTCCTCAGAGGAGGAAGGGGAGGACCATCCTCCTCAGTGAATTTCATAAAAATTAAAAGTGTAAAACATGAGTTATCCTTTTGAGATAAAACTATACTAGATATAATCACGTCACCAAATAACTGATTAAAAGACACTATTTTGCAAAGAAGGTCTACAGTAGCCTCAACAGCACTCTGTAGGGTAGCACAATGGTGTAGCCAGAGGACAGCTAGCTTCAAATCAAATCAAATCAAATTTTATTGGTCACATGCGCCGAATACAACAGGTGCAGACATTACAGTGACATGCTTACTTACAGCCCTTAACCAACAGTGCATTTATTTTTAACAAAAAAAGTAAAAATAAAACAACAACAAAAAAAGTGTTGAGGAAAAAAAAGAGCAGAAGTAAAATAAAGTGACAGTAGGGAGGCTATATATACAGGGGGGTACCGTTGCAGAGTCAATGTGCGGGGGCACCGGCTAGTTGAGGTAGTTGAGGTAATATGTACATGTGGGTAGAGTTAAAGTGACTATGCATAAATAATTAACAGAGTAGCAGCAGCGTAAAAAGGATGGGGTGGGGGGGCAGTGCAAATAGTCCGGGTAGCCATGATTAGCTGTTCAGGAGTCTTATGGCTTGGGGGTAGAAGCTGTTGAGAAGTATTTTGGACCTAGACTTGGCACTCCGGTACCGCTTGCCGTGCGGTAGCAGAGAGAACAGTCTATGACTAGGGTGGCTGGAGTCTTTGACAATTTTGAGGGCCTTCCTCTGACACCGCCTGGTATAAAGGTCCTGGATGGCAGGAAGCTTGGCCCCAGTGATGTACTGGGCCGTACGCACTACCCTCTGTAGTACCTTGCGGTCGGAGGCCAAGCAGTTGCCATACCAGGCGGTGATGCAACCAGTCAGGATGCTCTCGATGGTGCAGCTGTAGAATTTTTTGAGGATCTGAGGACCCATGCCAAATATTTTCAGTCTCCTGAGGGGGAATAGGCTTTGTCGTGCCCTCTTCACGACTGTCTTGGTGTGTTTGGACCATGATAGTTCGTTGGTGATGTGGACACCAAGGAACTTGAAGCTCTCAACCTGTTCCACTACAGCCCCGTCGAAGTTGGACGAAGCTTCCGTCCTCCTCTGGGTACATTGACTTCAATACAAAATCTAGGAGGCTCATGGTTCTCACCCCCTTCCATAGAATTACACAGTAATTATGACAACTTCCGGAGGACGTCCTCCAGCCTATCAGAGCTCTTGCAGCATGAACTGACATGTTGTCCACCCAATCAAAGGATCAGATAATTAATCTAGTACTGAAAGCATAAGCTACAGCTAGCTAGCACTGCCGTGTATACAATGTGGTGAGTAGCTGACTCAAAGAGAAAGACAATAGTTGAACAGTTTTTAACAAATTCATTTCTTCCAAAATGAAAGAGAAGCAAGAGAGAAAATAGAGAGATTTCATCATTTTTTTTTCACTTTCAGTTTCACTTACTTAGCTAGCAAATGCAGCTAGCTAGTTTAGCCTACTGAAACACCCTGCTCAAACAGAGGGATGTTATGTTAGCTAGCTGGCTATAACTTTCCAACACAACACTGGAACTCTTCCAAGTCAAGGTAAGCTTTTGGTATTACTAATTTATTGCTACCGGGGCCCGCCGGTGTAACTGCTTACTGACTACACTAACTTTACTGCATGATTGTAGCGGGTTTACTAACGCGTTAGTCCTATTAGCTATGCTGACTATGACGTTACTTTAATATGGTGACAACGATGTAGGATGTGTGTAGCGGTTTGACTTGGAAAGGTTTTTCTGCCTGGTCACATACAGCTGATGTGTTGTGCATTGAAGTTCACAAGCAAAGGGAAGAGCAGGAATACAACGTGGCTGCTATGAAAGTGAACTGTGTTTACGCGTGATCACGGGTGTATTCATTCCACCGATTCTGTTGAAAAACGTTTCTTAAATGGCAGCAAACGGAACAAAACGGGGATTAACATACCTGAATTTGTCCAATAGAAACTCTTGTTTGCAACTATTGGACTAATGATTACACCCTATATCAGCTAGATGCAGGCAAGAGTGTGCAAGGTGGTATTGAATGTCACTGTCTGTCACCTCAAATTTGTCTCTCTACCTGTGTGCACCTACGTTGTAAACTTTCATTCATAGGCTAGGTTGTAGCAACCTCATGATGTGTATAGGGAAAATGTTTGTATCATGTCGTAGCCTAAACCTATCGCTGTTACATTGAACTGGGTGAATGGAATATGAATGAGAGTCATCCAATATGCTGTAATAGAAATAAGGCCACGCTCATGAAAAAAAATATTGTCCTCCCTCATCTTAAACGGCACCGACTGCCACTGTTGTACACTGTAGCTCTGCCGTGCGTGTCTGTATGTGCGTCTCTCCCTCCCTCCCTGCCTGCTCCGCGTCCACGCACCATGGCCGTGGCATGTGAGTCACAGCAACAGCACTCCTCTTCTCCTGCCGCTCACAGCACACGTCTCATCACAGCTTGCCCCTGATGGGAGAGGACAGCACATATGGATGGATGGATTGATGGATGGATCGTGATCTGAACTGGAAATAAAGCAAGGCGTTAGATTGGATGGAGGTAGAGATGGGTGGATCAGTTTGCTCAGTTTTTAAGAAACCATGAGCTCTCTTGCTCTCTATCTCTGTTGTGTATCTCACTCCTTCCTTCCTCCCTCCCTTGGCTGACCCTCTTGTTATCTCTTTGATCTGTTTCTCATTTCCACTCCAGTACGGTCTGGCTATGCAAATTTATAGAGCCGTTGCCTAATGAAACAACACTGTGTACGGAAACCGAAGTGATGTGCTCCTTTTTACCACATCAATGAAAGAATGTTGCATAAGGCCTCCATTTAATAATTATGAGACCAAAGGGGGGTAGGATAGATGTTTGATTTGAAAGAGACTCATATTTGAGAAATATTGTGTTGATTGGTTTTAAGGATGTAGCGCTAGCTAAATTAATTCTAAATGCCAGTAAAACTGGATAAGACTATTACTGTTTGTGTGTGTGCGCACGTGTGCCTGCATGTGTGCTCCTGTACGTGTGTGTGTGTGTGTGTGTGTGTGTGTGTTATGATGTTGTGGTGGAGTCATGTTCCCAGGGCAGTGATACACTCACTATCTTGTCTTGTTGACTGTGTCATTCATCGCAGGCTGACCTTGAGGTTAACAACAACTCACAGACACAGGACCAGGAATCTGACTGTCAGATGATAAAGAATCAAGAAAAACAGTGGACACATCCCAAATGGAACCCTATTCACTATATAGTGCACTACTTTTGACGAAGGCCCATAGGGCTTTGGTCAAAAGTAATGCACTATCTGTGGTATTCTCTCAGAATCTGTGGTATTCTCTCAGAATCTGTGGTATTCTCTCAGAATCTGTGGTATTCTCTCAGAATCTGTGGTATTCTCTCAGAATCTGTGGTATTCTCTCAGTATCTGTGGTATTCTCTCCATTTTCAGCTAGAACCCAGATTAAAGGAACTCTGTCTTTACAATGGAGTTTAGAGAGAATACAGACATTATCGTTGGCAGCATCAGGTCCCCATTTGAACAACGGATTACATTCCTTAACCACAGTCCGAAAGGCTCATTCATGTCTGAGTCTTAACAAGAGAAGGCTGCTCAAAACACGGCAAGGACTGCGTCTCAAACATGGTTTTCGTTAGCCGGTAATTGCTGGCTTTTGGCCCAAAAAGAAAAAGAAAAGCAGATAAATAACATTATTGCCAAATTGACTCAGAGAAAAAACAACTGTAAACAGGCGCATCACCCACCACTTTACAATGTGATCTGGAGGCAGTATGCATTTTGAAAACATACTTAGTTGTTTGAAACCTGAATGTTTTACTGCATATTATGAGGCATGTCTTACCTTGTTTGAAAATCCGACCATAGAAACGTGGAGGCAAATATCTTATGAAGACTTCATAGGCTACGCGTGAGTTTCAAGTTTGAGGAAGCATACAATTTATCCTACCATTTCTACCAATCTGCATGCCAGTTATGATTTTCATAAGTGCATTTTCGTGGAACAGTTTTTCATTTCAATAATAACGTTTTTAGTTTCTCAATCATTGTCAAGTGGTTAATCATAAAAAATCGTAATTAAAATGATAAAAATATTCAAGTTAAAATTCAACTAATGCGAGAGCACCAGCCTCTGCCATATGGACACATTGGTACACCGTGATCATTGGCTGCTAAATTGCCTAAATGAGCGAATGGAACTCCGATATGGACAATGCGGCCTTTGGCCTCTAACTTCAATTGTCAACTAAGTAAAAATACATAAAGCCGACAAATAAAAACAGTAGAAAATATACTGATGAAAATTCCTGTTCTTTCAATCACATTCATCTCTTTACCTAGCCTGTCTGACTCCCTTTTCTATCTGTCTTCACTTGAGCAATTTTTTGTGAAGTGCAACATTGTATCAAATCAATCAACTGGATCCAGCACCACACTGTAGCTAGAGAACTTGCAACATTGTATCAACTATAGCCTATTCCGGGCTCTCAGATTTTCCTTTACAGGACAGATAGCTGTTTTTGCTTAAGGGAAAGGTATTTTATGACATTTCCACTGGATATATGGGATCATCAGATGGCTTGGTGATTACTGAGGGGGGAGATTGTTGGAAAGATTTTTCAAATAGGCCTACTGTGAGGAACTATTAGGCTATTATTTGCAATGGATGTTAAAAAAACAGACTTTGTTGACTTACTGTGTAAGGTGAAAAAAATATACTGAGAAGCTCAGCTTATTAGTGGTGGATGTGGTGAGTTAAGACAATCGGAAATCAAACATCCCCAAATGGGCATTTTCCTAAATTTTGTGCACAGCAGGCCAGCCTGTCTACATCTATGCGTGCTCAGGCGTGCGCTCTCCCTCAACATGCATGTTTTCGAATATTTGTATTCTGTGCAGGCTTCCTACTTTTCACTCTGTCAATTAGGTTAGTATTGTGGAGTAACTACAATGTTGTTGATCCACCCTCAGTTTTCTCCTATCACAGCCAGAGTTTAAAGTCACCATTGGTTTCATGACAAAATCTCTGAGCGGTTTCCTTCCTCTCCGACAACTGAGTTAGGAAGGATGCCTGTATCTTTGTAGTGACTAGGTGTAAAAATACAATTTGATTTGAATTTATTTAGGCTTGCCATAACAAAGGTGTTGAAGACTTATTGACATTTGAGGTTTTCATTTTTAATTAATAAAATAATAAATACAAATATAATTCACACCCCTTGACATGATGGGGTATTGTGTGTGTGTGTGTGTGTGTGTGTGTGTGTGTGTGTGTGTGTGTGTAGGCCAGCAAGAAAAACAATCTAAATTTAATCCATTTTAAATTCAGGCTGTAACACAACAATGTGGAAAAAGTCAAGGGGTGTGACTACTTTCTGGATGCACTGTATGTAATGGGGAATTGATGAAAAATAATTCACACAATGAAACAATGAATGCGCAAGAATTGGCAGGAGACAGTTGAGTGGATTCTGGAGATCTGAGCGCATGCATTATGACGATAGACGCGCCAATAGGCTATCTTCACCACACACCCCTCTTCTTCTTGACTCAACATATTAAATCATACTCAAGACACATTATCTTCACACATGTTTTAGATGCTTTTCACTGACAGCCGCAACTAAATAATCAACTAGGCCTTTTGCCACTAGCGCTGCCTATGAATGACTTCCTCATATGCCATTTATCTCCTGTTCTATTGGTTTTCATATAACTTTCTTTTGTTGTCCAGAATTCAAAGGCACAATCCTAGTCATATTAGCAACCCATCGTAGTTGTAGCATCTTTAGATTCACCTCTTTCTACGTTTCTAGCGGAGATTTTCATCTCTGTCAAATACAGTGCCTTGCAAAAGTATTCATCCCCCTTGGCATTTTTCCTATTTTGTTGCATTACAACCTGTAATTTAAATGGATTTTTATTTGGATTTCATGTAATGGACATACACAAAATAGTCCAAATTGGTGAAGTGAAATGAAAAAAAAAAACTTGTTTCAAAAAATTCTAAAACATAAATAACGGAAAAGTGGTGCGTGCATATGTATTCACCCCCTTTGCTATGAAGCCCCTAAATAAGATCTGGTGCAACCAATTACCTTCAGAAGTCACATAATTAGTTAAATAAAGTCCACCTGTGTGCAATCTAAGTGTCACATGATCTCAGTATATATACACCTGTTCTGAAAGGCCCCAGAGTCTGCAACACCATTAAGCAAGGGGCACCACCAATTAAGCGGCACCATGAAGACCAATGAGCTCTCCAAACAGGTCAGGGACAAAGTTGTGGAGAAGGACAGATCAGGGTTGGGTTATAAAAAAATATCAGAAACTTTGAACATCCCACAGAGCACCATTTTAAATCCATTATTAAAAAATGGAACGAATATGGCACCACAACAAACCTGCCAAGAGAGGGCCGCCTACCAAAACTCACGGACCAGGCAAGGAGGGCATTAATCAGAGAGGCAATAAAGAGAGAACCCTGAAGGAGCTGCAAAGCTCCACAGCGGAGATTGGAGTATCTGTCCATAGGACCACTTTAAGCTGTACACTCCACAGAGTTGGGGTTTATGGAAGAGTGGCCAGAAAAAAGCCATTGCTTAAAGAAAAAAATAAGCAAACATGTTTGGTGTTCGCTAAAAGGCATGTGGGAGACTCCCCAAACACATGGAAGAAGGTACTCTGGTCAGATGAGACTAAAATTGAGCTTTTTGGCCATCAAGGAAAACGCTATGTCTGGCGCAAACCCAACACCTCTCATCACCCCTAGAACACCACCCCCACAGTGAAGCATGGTGGTGGCAGCATCATGCTTTGAAACTGGTCTGGGACTGGGAAACTGGTCAGAATTGAAGGAATGATGGATGGTGATAAATACTGGGAAGTTCTTGAGGGAAACCTGTTTCAGTCTTCCAGAGATTTGAGACTGGGACGGAGGTTCACCTTCCAGCAGGACAATGACCCTAAGCATACTGCTAAAGCAACACTCGAGTGGTTTAAGGGGAAACATTTAAATGTCTTGGAATGGCCTAGTCAAAGCCCAGACCTCAATCCAATTGAGAATATGTGGTATGACTTAAAGATTGCTGTACACCAGCGAAACCCATCCAACTTGAAGGAGCTGGAGCAGTTTTGCCTTGAAGAATGGGCAAAAATCCCAGTGGCAAGATGTGCCAAGCTTATAGAGACATAACCCAAGAGATTTGCAGCTGTAATTGCTAAAAAAGGTGGCTCTACAAAGTATTGCCTTTGGGGTGAATAGTTTTCAGTTTTTTTGTCTTATTTCTTGTTTGTGTCACACATTTTTTTTATTTTGTATCTTCAAAGTTGTAGGCATGTTGTGTAAATCAAATGATACAAACCTCCCCAAAATCCATTTAAATTCCAGGTTGTAAGGCAACAAAATAGGAAAAATGCCAAGGGGGGTGTGAATATTCCCAGCCCTAGGTGTGAATATTTTCTGAAGGCACTGTATATAACAACATGACTGACTCGCAGGCACCAGCATGCAATTCACCTGCTGGTTTCAACCTAGAGGCAATCCATTTTCCGATTTGGCCCAGCTGCCAGTTTAGACTCACTAACCCATCACCTGTTAGCAACATGAAGGAAGTAGCTGGCCAGTGAAAGACCCATGGTGAAGTTTCCCCTTGCTACAGATCTAGGATCAGCTTCCCATGCCCGAATCCTAACCTTACCCATTAGTGGGGGATATCCTAAACTGACCCAAGACCAGTGCCCTAGTCCCTGTATATGTGTGCTGCCTGGCCAGGGAACAGACGCTCACTTGGTCCTGCAGACTCCTAGATTTGTCTGGAAAAACAGCAGACTTTACTGAATAAGAGATGAGACAGAGTTGCTCTAAATATGAAATACTGTAACACTGTAACCTCGCTGTCTGTCTTTGAGAAATGGAGGCAAGTCTGGGGGAACCTCACAGCATGACACGTGGACCTCAGGGGAAGCTTTGTACTGTTGCGCCATAATCTGTTGACAAGCTTAGAGGGCACAGATAAATGGATGCCTCTAATATTTATCTTTGTCATTTAATAATGAGGAGTGTGTTTCTCTCTCTGTCTCTATCTCTCAATTCAATTCAAAGGGCTTTATTGGCATGGGAAACAAATGTTTGCATTGCCAAAGCAAGTGAAATGGATAATAAACAAAAGTGAAATAAACAATATAAAATTAACGGTAAATATTACACTCACAAAAGTTCCAAAGGAATAGAGACATTTCATATGTCATATTATGGCTATGTACAGTGTTGTAACAATTTGCAAATAGTTAAAGTACAAAAGTGAATAAATCAACATAAATATGGGTTGTATTTACAATGGTGTTTGTTCTTCACTGGTTTCCCTTTTCTTGTGGCAACAGGTCACAAATATTGCTGCTGTGATGGCACACTGTGGTATTCCACCCAATAGATATGGGAGTTTATCAAAATTGGATTTTTTTGTGGGTCTGTGAAATCTGAGGAAAATATGTGTCTCTCTAATATAGCCATATATTTGGCAGGAGGTCATGAAGTGCAGCTTAGTTTCCACCTCATTTGGGCTGTGTGTACATAGCCTGTCTTCTCTTGAGAGCCAGGTCGGCCAACCCTACGGCGGCCTCTCTCAATAGCAAAACTTGGTCAGTTACAATGGTCAGGTATTCTGCCTCTGCTTAGGGCCAAATATCATTCT
>NW_028165054.1:100000-180832 GCF_964263955.1 Coregonus lavaretus
GCTGTACCACAAGTGGAGGGTGTGAGTCCCCTAAGCAGTGTAGTGTAAGCTTTACTTGAGGAATGAATAACAGCCCTCTGCAAACCCCAATTAATGGTTTAGTCTGACTGATGCAGAGGGATGAAAGGCATATATTGCGTCTCAAATGGCACTCTATTCCCTATCTAGTGCAATACTTTTAACCTGGGCCCATAGGTCTCTGGTCCAAAGTAGTGCACTAGATAGGGAATAGGGTGCCATTTGGGACACAGGCCTAGTGCCTTTGGCCAGCCCACACAGCAGTCCTGGTCAGAGGGGGGAGGCAGGCATTGTCCTCCTCCTCGCCAATGCAGATGTGGGCATGGGGAAGGCTGTGATTTGGGTCGATATGAGGGGAATGGACTAGGATATCTCAGAGGGAAGGTTTGGGCATAGGAAGGGGGAATATCCTAAGGGCATGGGCTTTGCAAAGGCATGGGCATAGATATGGGGGGAGGGGGGGTAAAGCAAGCATAATGCCAGTATGGAGTAAGTGGCAGTTAAGCATCCCCAGCAGGATACAGTATAATTTCCCTGACCTAGCTAGGCCCAACACAGCCTGAGCTATGGGCATAGATGGATGGGGTGGAGGGGTGTTGATGGTACTAGTTGTTCAGTGAGTGTGGTCTGCAGGGGCTGATGAATAACACTGTGGTCCTGGTACTCCTGGCAGCAGGGATGGGGGTACAGGGGGAGCTCTGTGGGACTCTGTGGGGGGAACTGTGCTTTGGTCAAATCCAGGCCTTGCTGGAGGTGGGTGGGTGGTGAGCCACAGCTGGGGGGCCAAGGGGGCCAGGGAGTGGTAGGAGGACAGCTGGCAGAATGAGAGGGTATCTGTGTGTGTTCGTATTTGTTTGTGTGTGTCTCCACTACGCGCGTCCATGTGAGTGAAAAATCACAGTATCTTCTTTGTTCCTCTCCATGATATCCAGTGCTGGTCACAGAGTGGCTCTCTGCCTGGTATCCATTGCTGGTCTCACACACACACACACACACACACACACACACACACACACACACACACACACACACACACACACACACACACACACACACACACACACACACACACACAGAGAGAGAGAGGCCCTGGAGGCAGCACAGTCATGTGTATAATGTTACTGCTACTGTAGAGCCCGTATTACTGCCTGTGATCATAGTCATCACGGCTAGCTATAATTGTAGTAACCTGCCTCAGCTTTATTCTATGAAAGACAATGTCTGCGTCCCAGATGGCACCCTATTCCCTTTATAGTGCACTACTTTTGACCAGGACCCACAGGGCAGGAGGACCCAGTTGGCACCCTATTCCCTTTATAGTGCACTACTTTTGACCAGGACCCACAGGGCAGGAGGACCTAGTGGCGAAGATGAATATTTATCTCTCCGTTGCCTTGTCTTGACAACTCCTGAGCACTAATTAATTTTTCTCAAGGCTGTGTAATAAACAGTGCTGTAGCAAAGAGATTCTTTACTTGAGCAGTGTTCTTTGAGTTACTTTTGAGTTCAATAAACACTTTCAGGGCTCCCGCGGATGTTGAGGCCAACACAGTCTCTGACTGTGTTTATTTAAAGTAGGACATGTAAAAATAGCAGCAAATCAATCCCAAATGTTCCCCGGTCAGGCTCTTTCAGGTCTCAATCTAGGGTGACATGGTACAGTGTATCTTCAGAGTGACAAACTGACTGACTGATTGACTGGCTGACTGACTGGCAGTGAGAGAGTCCCTAAAAAGAGGCCCGTCTTCAAGTGCACACTTAAATTTCATCATTAGACCCTGGTGTCTGTTATTTGGTTTTTAATACACTTAAAACACCATTAAAGTTGGAGAGGGATTACTGTTGCTGAGCTATGATATGACCTTTAGTGATTAAATGGATGGACTCCCAGATAATAATTGTTGTAATGATAAGGCTTCGCTGTAGCGTTGTTTCCGAGTTCCCTAGAGAAAAAATAAAGTGCAAAAACGGCTTGCTTATAGCCCAACCAGGTCAAAAAACCTGACCCATATTTCCAGCGCAACATTTTTACATTCATAAAGATTGTCGTGGGCCGTTCAAAAACTACTAGCGTGTCGTTAACCATTTGTTTACACTTTGTTCGGCCATGTAACCTTATTAGCTAGCTAGCTTATAGGGCTGACCCCATTTAGTCGACTGGTCAATTGTTTGGTTGATAGGCTGTTGGTCGACCGAGATTTCTTTAGTCGAGCACTAGCAAAAAATATGAAATTCATGGTTTACTAGACACCTGTCTGATTGGCGGCTGTCTGAGTGGACTAATCCATTGTGGAGGCCGTGGGGATGGCACAGTTCATCACTCTAAGACAAGTGCTACTGTAATTGTATATGGTTAAGGACAATGGTGCAACATAAATAGAAATTATATTATTTTATAACAAATGTGCTTTCTCCTGTGTTTCATAGCGTTCGCTGTCCGCAATTCTGAAACATCAGTGCGCTGTTGAATTGGCACCTTTTCCTTGACCATGCTGCTATGTGCATAATAGCAAAGTTAACCAGCATATTGGTGTTGAGAACAATGTGGCGGAGGCAGCAGTGGAATTAGGAGATGAGAAAAAAGCCCTTGCCTTAATTGTTTAAGAAAGGTGAGAAGAGAGGAAACTCTAACTTAATTAGGTCTATAATCAATAGCCTAACTGTTAAATATGCCTGGCTTTATAAATCACCCATATACACTACATGACCAAAAGTATGTGTACACCTGCTCATCGAACATCTCATTCCAAAATCATTGGCATTAATATGGAGTTTGTCCCCCTTTGCTGCTATAACAGCCTCCACTCTTCTAGGAAGGCTTTCCACTAGAGATTGAAACATTGCTGCGGGGACTTGCTTCCATTCAGCCACGAGCATTAGTGAGGTCGGGCACTGATGCTGGGTGATTAGGCTCGTAGTCGGCGTTCCAATTCATCCCAAAGGTGTTCGATGGGGTTGAGGTCAGGGCTCTGTGCAGGCCAGTCAAGTTCTTCCACACCGATCTCGACAAACCATTTCTGTATGGACCTCACTTTGTGCATTGTCATGCTGAAACAGGAAAGGGCCTTCCCCAAACTGTTGCCACAAAGTTGGAAGCACAGAATCGTCTAGAATGCCATTGTATACAGTAGCGTTAAGATTTCCCCTCACTGGAACTAAGGGGCCTAGCCCAAACCATGAAAAACAGCCCCAGACCATTATTCCTCTTCCACCAGACTTTACAGTTGGCACTGTGCATTGGGGCAGGTAGCGTTCTCCTGGCATCAGCCAAACCCATATTCGTCCATAAGACTGACAGATGGTGAAGCGTGATTCATCACTCCAGAGAACGCGTTTCCACTACTCCAGAGTCCAATGGCGGCGAGCTTTACACCACTCCAGCCGACGCTTGGCATTGCGCATGGTGATCTTAGGCTTGTGTGCGGCTGCTCGGCCATGGAAACCCATTTCATGAAGCTCCTGACGAACAGTTCTTGTGCTGACGTTACTTCCAGAGGCAGTTTGGAACTCGGTAGTGAGCGTTACAACTGAGGACAGACGATTTTTACGCGCTACGCACTTCAGCACTCTGCTGTCCTGTTCTGTGAGCTTGTGTGGCCTACCACTTCGTGGCTGAGCCGTTGTTGCTCCTAGACATTTCCACTTAACAATAACAGCACTTACAGTTGACCGGGGCAGCTCTAGCAGGGCAGAAATTTGACGAACTGACTTGTTGGAAAGGTGGCATCCTATGACGGTGCCATGTTGAATGTCACTGAGCTCTTCAGTAAGGCCATTCTACTGCCAGTGTTTGTATATGGAGATTGCATGGCTGTGTGCTCGATTTTATACACCGGTCAGCAACGGTGTGGCTGAAATAGCCGACTCCACAAATTTGAAGGCGTGTCCACATACTTTTGTGTATATACAGTGGGGAAAAAAAGTATTTAGTCAGCCACCAATTGTGCAAGTTCTCCCACTTAAAAAGATGAGAGAGGCCTGTAATTTTCATCATAGGTACACGTCAACTATGACAGACAAATTGAGAGAAAAAAAATCAGGAAAATCACATTGTAGGATTTTTTACGAATTCTTTGACAAATTATGGTGTAAAATAAGTATTTGGTCACCTACAAACAAGGAAGATTTCTGGCTCTCACAGACCTGTAACTTCTTCTTTAAGAGGCTCCTCTGTCCTCCACTCGTTACCTGTATTAATGGCACCTGTTTGAACTTGTTATCAGTATAAAAGACACCTGTCCACAACCTCAAACAGTCACACTCCAAACTCCACTATGGCCAAGACCAAAGAGCTGTCAAAGGACACCAGAAACAAAATTGTAGACCTGCACCAGGCTGGGAAGACTGAATCTGCAATAGGTAAGCAGCTTGGTTTGAAGAAATCAACTGTGGGAGCAATTATTAGGAAATGGAAGACATACAAGACCACTGATAATCTCCCTCGATCTGGGGCTCCACGCAAGATCTCACCCCGTGGGGTCAAAATGATCACAAGAACGGTGAGCAAAAATCCCAGAACCACACGGGGGGACCTAGTGAATGACCTGCAGAGAGCTGGGACCAAAGTAACAAAGCCTACCATCAGTAACACACTACGCTGCCAGGGACTCAAATCCTGCAGTGCCAGACGTGTCCCCAGTACATGTCCAGGCCCGTCTGAAGTTTGCTAGAGTGCATTTGGATGATCCAGAAGAGGATTGGGAGAATGTCATATGGTCAGATGAAACCAAAATAGAACTTTTTGGTAAAAACTCAACTCGTCGTGTTTGGAGGACAAAGAATGCTGAGTTGCATCCAAAGAACACCATACCTACTGTGAAGCATGGGGGTGGAAACATCATGCTTTGGGGCTGTTTTTCTGCAAAGGGACCAGGACGACTGATCCGTGTAAAGGAAAGAATGAATGGGGCCATGTATTGTGAGATTTTGAGTGAAAACCTCCTTCCATCAGCAAGGGCATTGAAGATGAAACGTGGCTGGGTCTTTCAGCATGACAATGATCCCAAACACACCGCCCGGGCAACGAAGGAGTGGCTTCGTAAGAAGCATTTCAAGGTCCTGGAGTGGCCTAGCCAGTCTCCAGATCTCAACCCCATAGAAAATCTTTGGAGGGAGTTGAAAGTCCGTGTTGCCCAGCGACAGCCCCAAAACATCACTGCTCTTGAGGAGATCTGCATGGAGGAATGGGCCAAAATACCAGCAACAGTGTGTGAAAACCTTGTGAAGACTTACAGAAAACGTTTGACCTGTGTCATTGCCAACAAAGGGTATATAACAAAGTATTGAGAAACTTTTGTTATTGACCAGATACTTATTTTCCACCATAATTTGCAAATAAATTCATTAAAAATCCTACAATGTGATTTTCTGGATTTTTTTTCTCATTTTGTCTGTCATAGTTGATGTGTACCTATGATGAAAATGACAGGCCTCTCTCATATTTTTAAGTGGGAGAACTTGCACAATTGGTGGCTGACTAAATACTTTTTTTCCCCACTGTATAGTGTATATCCACAAAAATAAGACAGATCCTGCTTCGGTTGCCTGTTTGAGTGTTTGTTTAATAGCCTACTGATTCCGTGAGCACCAAGGCTCACGCAACCACATGTCGGATAAACAATTTCACAAATTTGGCTGTAATTTGCTATGCTGTAATAAAGGCTTTACACTTTTTCTCATTAGAACAGCCTCTCTGGTATTATTTTTAATTAATTTAGTGTTGTTTACACTGTTCCAAATTGTTCGAAAAATAAAATGTATAATAATAATATCCCTCCATTTTCTTGATCCCCTTATTGTTATATTATTATTATTATGATCATCTTTATAATAATAAGTCATGTCATTATCATTAGTAGGCTTAGTATATCAGCCTTGTATAACCACCATCGAGCTGTAGGCTTAAGAGCGCATCCTGTTTAGTCTTAATACCGTAACTTACTTAGGCCTATATTTCAATAGTTATATAGGCTACTGTATCAATCAATCATTCATTCGTTCATGTCATCACACAGCATATGAGTCATTTGTGATTTGAAATGCAATCAAGCATTTTAGTTTTAAAATAAAATAACAAAGCGACCCTTGAATAATTAGCGTAAACAATAGGTTACATAAACATTTCCATTTCGCAATTGCATTTCTTTTGTTACACAGCAAAGCAAGTCTGAGCCTGGCCCGCCACAATCAAATCAATTGTGTTCGGACTCCCTCTAGTCATTTGTGTCTTTTAATTATTTCATCAAACGGCGCTCTTAAAGCATCAGAAAAGCTATCAGACTATAGTTGATTTGAATAAAACACCGGATGTGTCTATATATGGAAAAATACACATTTTAAAAATTTCTACCAATCGATTGGTCGAAAGAACAGACGACTCGGTCGACCAAGATTTTTTTGGTCAGGGACAGTCCTACTAGCTTACAACCTTTTAACTTGACCAGTATATCCAAACATTTGAGGATATAAAGAAAGGAAAGGGATAGCTTCTTCAGGAGATCAATGACCATAGCAATGAATGAATAACAGATCTCTTGCATGTCTTCATCACAAACCTGACCTTTTTAAAGTGACAGTGTACAATTTTCAATGTAATGCATCTCAATAGAAAAATAGTGCTTTTACACAATGTAGAAACGTAATATTCCACAAATGACTTTGTAATTTAAATGACAGGGATTCGTGTCAACATTTTAGTTTTTATAATAAACTAATGTGTTTACAGTGTTACATATTAGTTTCTAGGGCACAACATGTGCTTCAAAAGTAGCTAGAATTGATATACAGTGAGGGGAAAAAAGTATTTGATCCCCTCACTGCCCACTGACAAAGAAATGATCAGTCTATAATTTTAATGGTAGGTTTATTTGAACAGTGAGAGACAGAATAACAACAAAAAAATCCAGAAAAACGCATGTCAAAAATGTTATAAATTGATTTGCATTTTAATGAGGGAAATAAGTATTTGATCCCCTCTCAATCAGAAAGATTTCTGGCTCCCAGGTGTCTTTTATACAGGTAACGAGCTGAGATTAGGAGCACACTCTTAAAGGGAGTGCTCCTAATCTCAGCTTGTTACCTGTATAAAAGACACCTGTCCACAGAAGCAATCAATCAGTCAGATTCCAAACTCTCCACCATGGCCAAGACCAAAGAGCTCTCCAAGGATGTCAGGGACAAGATTGTAGACCTACACAAGGCTGGAATGGGCTACAAGACCATCGAAAAGCAGCTTGGTGAGAAGGTGACAACAGTTGGTGCGATTATTCGCAAATGGAAGAAACACAAAATAACTGTCAGTCTCCCTCGGCCTGGGGCTCCATGCAAGATCTCACCTCGTGGAGTTGCAATGATCATGAGAACGGTGAGGAATCAGCCCGGAACTACATGGGAGGATCTTGTCAATGATCTCAAGGCAGCTGGGACCATAGTCACCAAGAAAACAATTGGTAACACATTACGCCATGAAGGACTGAAATCCTGCAGCGCCCGCAAGGTCCCCCTGCTCAAAAAAGCACATATACAGGGCGGTCTGAAGCTTGCCAATGAACATCTGAATGATTCAGAGGAGAACTGGGTGAAAGTGTTGTGGTCAGATGAGACCAAAATCGAGCTCTTTGGCATCAACTCAACTCGCCGTGTTTGGAGGAGGAATGCTGCCTATGACCCCAAGAACACCATCCCCACCGTCAAACATGGAGGTGGAAACATTTATGTTTTGGGGGTGTTTTTCTGCTAAGGGGACAGGACTTCACCGCATCAAAGGGACGATGGACGGGGCCATGTACCGTCAAATCTTGGGTGAGAACCTCCTTCCCTCAGCCAGGGCATTGAAAATGGGTCGTGGATGGGTATTCCAGCATGACAATGACCCAAAACACACGGCCAAGGCAACAAAGGAGTGGCTCAAGAAGAAGCACATTAAGGTCCTGGAGTGGCCTAGCCAGTCTCCAGACCTTAATCCCATAGAAAATCTGTGGAGGGAGCTGAAGGTTCGAGTTGCCAAACGTCAGCCTCGAAACCTTAATGACTTGGAGAAGATCTGCAAAGAGGAGTGGAACAAAATCCCTCCTGAGATGTGTGCAAACCTGGTGGCCAACTACAAGAAACGTCTGACCTCTGTGATTGCCAACAAGGGTTTTGCCACCTAGTACTAAGTCATGTTTTGCAGAGGGGTCAAATACTTATTTCCCTCATTTAAAATGCAAATCAATTTATAACATTTTTGACATGCGTTTTTCTGGATTTTTGTTGTTGTTATTCTGTCTCTCACTGTTCAAATAAACCTACCATTAAAATGATATACTGATCATGTCTTTGTCAGTGGGCAAACGTACAAAATCAGCAGGGGATCAAATACTTTTTTCCCTCACTGTAGGCTCAATATAGGCTGTATCTTAGTCAATGAAAACTTTATGGTGCTCTTAAATTTCATGTGGGGCTCCAAACTTTTTTAAGTTGAAAGCACAAGTGCTACTGTACCAATTTCTAAAAAAAAAATATTTAGAGCCCTGAGTGCACTATATAGGGAATAGGGTGCCATTTGAGACACATACTGTGTGTCTGTTGGAGGCGCATCAGCCTGTTTTTGGGCGAGAAGAAGGGTGTAATGGCACGTGAAGCGCAATCGCAATTATGATCATGTTTTTGTTTGCTGGTAGCCTCAGGGGGAAGAGGATTAGCTTATTTTAGGCTTGTGTTGTGTGAAGCTAAACGCTTGCTTAATCCTCTGCTTGCTCCCTTTCTCTTTTTCTCTCTCTTTCTCTCTCTCTCTCTGGCTCTCTCTGTCTCTCTCTCTGGCTCTGTCTCTCTGGCTCTGGCTCTGGCTCTCTGGCTCTGTCTCTCTGGCTCTGTCTCTCTGGCTCTGTCTCTCTGGCTCTGTCTCTCTGGCTCTGTCTCTCTGGCTCTGGCTCTGGCTCTGGCTCTGGCTCTGGCTCTGGCTCTGGCTCTGGCTCTGGCTCTGGCTCTCTCTCTGGCTCTGGCTCTGGCTCTGGCTCTGTCTCTCTGGCTCTGTCTCTCTGGCTCTCTGGCTCTGTCTCTCTGGCTCTGTCTCTCTGGCTCTGTCTCTCTGGCTCTGTCTCTCTGGCTCTGTCTCTCTGGCTCTGTCTCTCTGGCTCTGTCTCTCTGGCTCTGTCTCTCTCTCTGGCTCTGGCTCTGGCTCTGGCTCTCTGGCTCTGTCTCTCTCTACTGGTTCCTACAACATAATAAAAACACAGGACTCAGGCCATGGGCTCTGGTCAAAAGTAGTACACCATGTAGGGAATTGGGTGCAATTTGGGACACAGCTTCAGACTCTGAGCCGACTCACTGACTGTGTTCATACAAGGCTAGAGGCACATTCAGGTGTTGTTATAGAAGCAGTACCTGTGCTTATGATCCTTTGTTAATACCACACATGAACTATTGTATGATTTTTATGGGTGAATTGATAGAGATCATTCAGTAAGGAACTGAGTGCTGTAAAAAATTTAAATAATAATTGGACTTTGGCTCAATGAGATTAGCAGGCTATTGTTTTCTGAATGGTAAGTGATTATAAGCTCAGTAGCACATTGACTGGGGATATGCTTAATGTACTGTAAGCCTTTCACCTTTTGTTAGCGCCCACACACATACTGTATGAAAAGACTTGATTGATGTCATTTTTTCACTGGCCCATATATGATCTTCCGCATGCTGTTCATAGGCTAGCGTACATCCCACGAACAACGCTTTAAACATTACATTCTACATTCAACAGTTCACTCTCAGTTTCGTAAAGCGTTTGAGTGCCAATTTCCATTTCTGGTTAGGGCTGTATCAGTCATGGGCCTTTTAGGGCTGCATCAGTCATGTGCAACACGGTGGAATAATAAATAATAGACTACGAGCGTCAATACAGTGGTTTTCTCTGCCTTCTGATGGGTAATTTTAGCCATTTGGGGAAGTGGCATCTCGCACTTTGTAACATCCTGTTCAGATTCAGGCCCTGTTCGAATGCTATAACAATGCATCATCCTTTCTTTCCCTTCCATGAACAAATCCCAGATCTGACATGGCTGGATTGGTGAAAGCTATGTGATAGAACCATTATTTATACCTAACTATTTGTTTAATTGTACAGTTATTACTAGTGTCCTGTCCCAGGAGTTGTGTAATTTTAGAGCTGCCTCACGCTACAGAAACAGGAGATGGGCTCCTGCCCTATGGGCCGTTCTGACTCGGATAAGGCTTACTGACTTAATTACTTATCAGTTATTAGGCTTTACTTACTTACAAGTGTGGGAGGAAGGAAGGAAGGGTGTGTTTTTAAAAGTATTTGAACAAGGCACTAGTCAGTCCAGGAGATATCTGACCTTGATGCTACAAGCTCTATGGCTCCAATATCACTATGCTGAGCGAATAGGTGGTATGAATGAACAGATTAATTATTTATGGGTACGGTAGTCTGCTAGGCATACAGGAAGCCACAGAATACAGCCAACTAGAAAGAAACCTGACAATAGGCGGCTATACAGTGGGTTCTACCAGGACATTCAGTCCTATGGACTAGCCCCTACATGCTTTATGCTAGCACTGAGCTGTGTGTGCCAGATAAAGTGAAAGCAGAGGCTGAGGCACCACTGTAGAGAGAGTAGTTTTCATTTGCCCTACAGAGTTACATGCATTGATCACACAATGGACAAAAATGGTGCTGCAAGACAGATTACTTAATGCATAGTTTTTTCTGCCCAATCGAACCACTGTTTCATAAACTGAGCTGTGCCATTAAGGGTTTATTAATAGAATGTTTTTATTTTAACAAATGTTTGTTTTTAGTTTTTTCCGCCCCCTCTTAGAAAAGCCGCCCACTTACAGTGAAGCACTGCACGACCGAGCCAGAGGGAGATGGAAAGCGCTAGATGGAGAGAGAAATAGAGATAAGGGGGGGTGGGGGGGAGCATTCATGGTCACTCCACTATGGGGGAGGTTTTCTCCTTCTGAATGGAGGTTTTTCTGCTGTTGGTCCCTCCTATTCCTGCGACTCTCCCGCTTCCACATACCACCACCTCCCTGTGTCCTCCTCCCATGTCCCCCTCCCCTAAAAGGACAATGGAACTAGACCCATGTTCCCATGACTCCCACAGACCAACCCCAAAAAACCATTCATCCAGGGCCTAGGTCATGTGACCCGGGAGTGCTTTTGTGTGCTGTGTGGTCCCGCCCCCTCCTCACCCACTCAAAGAATGCTCGAGCCGAGCATTCATTTTCTTTTTGGATTATGCCCCCCATGCTGTAAAGTCAGCGAGATTTGATGATGGCCACTCAAGAGGAAGAGTTGGTCAGGGAAGTCACTACCACTTGATAGTCCATGTTTCCCCCTCAAGTGCTTCTGGATGCATGTTTCTCCTGATGTTGTTCCACATGATGTAATGTTGTGTTGAGACTGGGAGAAATCGAAACACCAGTGCTACACGTCTCTAGACGTGTTTGAAAATACTTGATGTCAAACATGCATACTGCTTTTCACACTTAGCAACATTGCAGAAAGTAAAATTGCATTCTGGTATTAGGTAGGGCAGTTCTTTCTTTGGACACGGATGGTCGAGTGAGGCACCCCTGTGTTTTTTCAGGGCCAAACTGGCCTAGCTGCAGTGTGTGGACATGATAGAGTGAGTTTAATTATGGGCAAGCGCATTATAAAGCATTACAGTGAGACTCTTAAAAATACAGTAGTAGTCTACTGCCTTGATATCCTGAGGCCCTATGAG
This sequence comes from Coregonus lavaretus, assembly GCF_964263955.1. Classification (NCBI taxonomy): domain Eukaryota; kingdom Metazoa; phylum Chordata; class Actinopteri; order Salmoniformes; family Salmonidae; genus Coregonus; species Coregonus lavaretus. The sequence continues at coordinate 111,748 of NW_028165054.1, forward strand.
GCTAATAAACTTTGTCCTCCATAATATTATTTGGATGCCAAGGCAGTAGACTACTAGACTAGAGGGCCCTGAGTGTTTCCTGACGTGACCTGACTAGGAAAAACTCCAGACCCTAGTGATGAGATCCAGCTACTGGTGGTCGTGGTGTGTCTAGGTATTAAGAGCTCACATTCCAAATCCCCTAGATGCTCCTCCTCAAACATGCCGGACCTACTTTCCAAGCCCCTTCACTAATCTCCCAGCTATGTAAATTACACATCACTGTTAGCCAAGAGCTGCAAACAGCCACGATAGCCTTGAGTCTTCTGGGCTGTGTAACAAATAGCACCCTATTCCCTACATAGTGCACTACTTTTTCAAAAGTAGTTCATAAAATCATTGTAGCTTACTCTGTACCAGTGGAGGCTGCTGAGGGGAAGATAGCTCATAATAATGGCTGGAACGGAGCAAATGGAATGGCATCAAACACATGGAAACCATATATTTGATACCGTTCCGACTATTCCACTCCAACCATTACCACGAGCCCGTCCTCCCCAATGAAGGTGCCACCAACCTCCTGTGCGCTGTACACGCTATGGTCTGAGGCGTTTGGTATTACCCTCCTTCCCTCTACAAATAAGAGGTGTCCTTTTGCGTTTCAGTAAATGTCGTTAGAATATTGAACTATGGAACTCTATGGAACTCTATTCCACATCAAGTAACTTATGCAAGCAGGAAAAATACATTTAAAAAACAGATAACAATACACCTTATGGAACAGCGGGGACTGTGAAGCAACACAAACATAGGCACAGACACATGCATACAAATACACTATAAAATACGCACTATACACACACGTACACATGGATTTTGTGTTGTAGATTTGTGGTAGAAGAGTAGGGGCCTGAGGGCACACACTTAATGTGTGTATTGTAATGTTTTTAAAATTGTATAACTGCCTTAATTTTGCTGGACCCCAGGAAGAGTAGCTGCTGCCTTGTCAGGAACTAATGGGGATTTATAATAAATACTAATACAAATATTATTATCCCCTCTGCAAGCCCTAGTCAGTGTGTTTCTTTCTCACCCACCCCTCACTGTTTTAGTTGCATTACGTTTTCCCCTCTCTCCTACAAGTCTTTATTGGGTTTGACATTAGTGACTGGTGACTGAGTTAGGTTTGTAAGCGTGCCACAGTTTCATGCATATGGCTCATTGCTCGAGACACTTGATATTCACTCTCTCTCTTACACACACACACACACACACACACACACACACACACACACACACACACACACACACACCTACATTTGTTATTTGGCTGTGTTTTAGGTAAACCCCCTTGCTCTCCATCTGATTGCCCCTCTCCCCACAGTGGTGTTTGTGTGTGACCTGGTTTGTGTTGCCTGCTGAGCCGAGGAGCCCTGCAGCAGAAGGCCACACAGTTGGAGTGACTCACTGAAGCCTGTGGGTCCTGTCTGTCTCCTGCTCTCTCTGCCCCCCATCCTCCCTCTCTCGCTCTCTCTCGCACTCTCTCTCGCGCTCTCTCTCACGCTCTCTCACTCGCGCTCTCTCCCTCTCTGTCAAGGCGTCAGTGTAATGCGGTAGGCGAAGTCAGGCGCAGGACACCAAGCTAATCAAAAGGCGTACTTTACTCGTAGGTAAAATAATGAACAACAACCTCCACGCAGGGAGGGAACAAACCCGCACACTAACGATAACCAAAACATGAACAAACACGCACAACACACAGTGTGAGACAGAGGGTTAAATAGGGAAGACATAACTACATGATGGGAAACAGGTGTGACCAATGAAGACAAAACAAGTCGAACATAGATAGATGGATCGGTAGTAGCTAGTACTCCAGTGACGACGAACACCGAAGCCTGCCCGAGCAAGGAGGAGGGGCAGCCTCTGCTGAATCCGTGACAGTAACCCCACCTTGACGCGCGGCCCCAGCCGTGCGCCGACTCCGGCCTCGGGGACGGCCAGGAGAACGCGGAGCAGGGCGAGTCGGATGACTATGGTGGAAATCCCTCAACATGGAGGGATCGAGGATCCGGACCGTACCCCTCCCACTCCACAAGATACTGCAGGCCCCCCACCCGACGCCTCGAATCCAAGATGGAACGGAACGAGTACGCCGGTGCCCCCTCAATGTCCAGTGGGGGCGGAGGAACCTCCCGTACCTCAGACTCCTGGAGTGGACCAGCTACTACCGGCCTGAGGAGAGACACATGGAACGAGGGGTTAATACGGTAATTAAGAGGAAGCTGTAACCTATAACAAACCTCGTTCAATCTCCTCAGGACTTTAAATGGCCCCACAAACCGCCGACCCAGTGTCACGCCCTGGCTCTGGGGACTCTTATATGTTGAGCCAGGGTGTTAGTTTCTATGTTTAGTGTTCTATGTTCATGTTCTAGTTCATTTATTTCTATGTTGGCCGGGGTGGTTCCCAATCAGAGGCAGCTGTGGCTTGTTGTCTCTGATTGGGAACCATACTTAGGCAGCCTGTTTTGCACTTGTCATTTGTGGGATCTTGTTCCAGAGAGGTTTGTGTTAGTTAACCTTAGGACTTCACGTTATCGTTTTGTTGTTTTGTTATGGTTATGTAAAGTACTCATTAAAAGATGTACGCATATCACGCTGCGCCTTGGTCCACTTCTTACGACGATCGTGACAGAAGATCCCACCAAATAAGGACCAAGCAGCGTGTCCAGGAGCAAATGCCGGAGGCAATGTTGGTAGATGTCCTCCTCGGTTGGGGGAAGATCACCGAGGAGGAGGCCGTCCGCTACCGGAGGGCGATGAGGGAGGACCCAGGCAGGAGAGGAGAAGCGGCGCCAACCGGGCCGTCGTCGGACAGGCGAGAGGCAACCCCAATAAAATGTTTGTGGGGGGCACACGGCATGGACGACGGGGCTGCTGGAGGCAGCTACAGGGCAAGTTTGTGGACTAGGAGAGGAGGCCACCAGGTTACGGGGGCCAGTGGTCATGAGGGAGAAGGAGAGTGTGGAGGCACGGCGGAGGAACTGAGTAGGCAGCAGAGGGAGCGGAGGTTTATGAGGAAACCCAGTCCCGCTCCTCGCACCAAGCAAGTGGTGTGTGTGTCACCAGTCCGGTCCGGCCCGTTCCTGATTCCTGCACAAGGCCAGTGGTGTGTGTTCCCAGTACGGTCAGGCCCGTTCCTGCTCCCCGCACTAAGTTAGTGGTGCGTGTTCCCAGTACGGCCCAACCCGTTCCTGCTCCCCGCACTAAGTTAGTGGTGCGTTTTCCCAGTCCGGCCCAACCCGTTCCTGCTCCCCGCACTAAGTTGGTGGTGCGCGTCGCCAGCCCGGCCTGGCCTGTTCCTGCCCCTCGCACCAAGCCTGTGGTGTGCGTCACCAGCCGGCCCGGCCTGTTCCTGCCAATCGCACCAAGCCTGTGGTGCGCGTCGCCAGCCCGGCCCGGCCTGTTCCTGCTCCCCGCACCAAGCCAGTGGTGCGCGTCGCCAGCCCGGTCCGGCCTGTTCCTGCTCCCCGCACCAAGCCAGTGGTGCGCGTCGCCAGCCCGTTCCGGCCTGTTCCTGCTCCCCGCACCAAGCCAGTGGTGCGCGTCGCCAGCCCGGTCTGGCCTGTTCCTGCTCCCCGCACCAAGCCAGTGGTGCGCGTCGCCAGCCCGGTCCGGCCTGTACCTGCTCCCCGCACCAAGCCAGTGGTGCGTGTCGTCAGCCCGGTCCGGCCTGTTCCTGCTCCCCGCACCAAGCCAGTGGTGCGCGTCGCCAGCCCGTTCCGGCCTGTTCCTGCTCCCCGCACCAAGCCAGTGGTGCGCGTTGCCAGCCCGGTCCGGCCTGTTCCTGCTCCCCGCACCAAGCCAGTGGTGCGCGTCGTCAGCCCGGTCCGGCCTGTTCCTGCTCCCCGCACCAAGCCAGGGGTGCGCGTCGTCAGCCCGGTCCGGTCCGTTCCTGCTCCCCGCACCAAGCCAGTGGTGCGCGTCGTCAGTCCGGCACAGCCCGTGCCTGTTCCACCGGTGCCTGCTCCACACCGGAGCCTGAGCAATCCGCTCCACCGGTGTCCAGTCCAGCTCCGGCCAGCAGGGCCAGACCAGACCAGGGGCGCTACGGGGGGGTAGCGAGAGAGTGGTGGTCATGCCCGGAGCCGGATCCGCCTCCGAGGCGGAATGCCCACCCAGCCCCTACCCTCTTGAGTTTGTGTGGCGCGGTCACAGTCCGCGCCTTTGGGGGGGGGGGGGGGGGTACTGTCACGCCCTGGTTCTGGGGACTCTTATATGTTGAGCCAGGGTGTTAGTTTCTATGTTTAGTGTTCTATGTTCATGTTCTAGTTCATTTGTTTCTATGTTGGCCGGGGTGGTTCCCAATCAGAGGCAGCTGTGGCTTGTTGTCTCTGATTGGGAACCATACTTAGGCAGCCTGTTTTGCACTTGTCATTTGTGGGATCTTGTTCCGGAGAGGTTTGTGTTTTGTTAACCTTAGGACTTCACGTATCGTTTTGTTATGGTTATGTAAAGTACTCATTAAAAGATGTACGCATATCACGCTGCGCCTTGGTCCACTTCTTACGACGATCGTGACACCCAGCTTCCGGCAAGGCAGGCGAAGGGGCAGGTTTCGGGTCGAGAGCCAGACCCGGCCTCACTGCGGTGGCGATCTGCGCTTGCCTTTTGTCGCCTGATGGCCCGCTGCAGGTGTACATGAGCAGCGTTCCAGGTCCCTTCCGAGCACCGAAACCAATCATCCACCGCAGGAGCCTCGATCTGGCTCTGATGCCAAGGTGCCAGGACCGGCTGATAACCTAACACACACTGGAAAGGAGTAAGGTTAGTAGAGGAGTGGCGGAGTGAGTTTTGGGCCATCTCTGCCCAGGGGATAAAACCCGACCACTCCCCCTGCCGGTCCTGGCAATAGGACCGCAGAAACCTACCCACATCCTGGTTAACTCTCTCCACCTGCCGATTACTCTCGGGGGGAAAACCTGAGGTAAGGCTAATCGAGACCCCCAGACGTTCCATGAACGCCCTCCAGACCCTTGAGGTGAACTGGGGACCCCGATCCGACACAATATCCTCAATACCCCGTAGTGCCAGAAGACGTGTGTAAACAGGGCCTCAGCAGTTTGTAGGGCTGTAGGGAGACCTGGCATAGGAATGAGATGGCAGGACTTGGAAAACCGATCCACAACGACCAGGATCGTGGTGTTCCCTTGTGAGGGGGGAAGGTCAGTCACAAAATCCACCGATAAGTGGGACCACGGCCGTTGTGGAACGGGTAGATGTTGTAATTTCCCTCTGGGCAGGTGTCTAGGTGCCTTACACTGGGCGCACACCGAGCAGGAGGAGACATAAACCCTCACGTCCTTGGCTAAAGTGGGCCACCAGTACTTCCCACTAAGACAGTGCACTGTCCGACCAATGCCAGGATGACCAGAAGAGGGTGACGTGTGAGCCCAATAGATAAATCGATCACGAACCTCGAGCGGCACGTACATCCGACCCTCTGGACACTGGGGGGGAGTGGGCTCGGTACGTAACGCCCGCTCGATGTCCACGTCAACCTCCCACCAGGGGCGGTGTGTTCATTAGGGCGATATGGGCGACGCACTGCCAAACGGGAAAATAAAGGGATTTTTTTCCTAATCAATTATATCACGGCAACAGTAGTTATCAGTGTTCTAATCTAGACGTCTGATCTGCCACTAAATGTCCAATCAGGCTAAAGTCGTGCTTCAAATGTCCCCGCCCGTTTTGGGGCGATTTCAGTCAGGTTGAAAATCGCCCAGAAGTCTCTCATAGCCTCTAATGTAAAATCAATTTTTTTCAAATATCAGAGCTTTCAATACAATCTCTATGGGTTTCTGAGGGCTTGCACTTACGCGCTTTCGTCATACGTAACATAACCATGAACGTAACTAAAAAAAGAGCGGGTAGCCTCATCAATCAATTCACTACTACTGTCAAAATGGCAGTGCAACTCGATTGTCTCTTTGAAAGAAGTTCCTTTTTGTCGGCGAACAAATCAAGATAAATTGGCAACGAAACAATTAGGACCTCCCAGACCAAATTTAATAATTCAACAGGTTTCTACTAAAGGGGGAAAGTCCTACACCCGAGGATTTTCCAAAAATTGGTATGAACGAAAAATCTGGCTAGCAGGCTGCGATGTAGCTAATGCAGTTTTCTGCTACCCGCCCACCGTGAGAGAGGCATCTGGCTACGTGAGGATGCTACATGATGAAGATTTTATTTTTTTCCTGCGGCTTTTTCACAAAATCATGCCCCACGTCGACATTCTGTACCAGAAGCTACAGAAGAAGGACATCGATGCTGTCTTTATCAAACGTGCCCTCGACAGCTTCACAAGCAGTGTGCAGGCCATAAGGTAAGATTAAACAATATCATTCGATCTTTCATTTTCACAAGTCATTGAACGCTTTGCTGTATTGAAAGAGAGAAGAGAACAGTTTCAGTACAAGTAATGTAGCCTCTCTCTCTCTTTGTCCCTCCCTGTCTGTCTCTTTAACACACACACGCCCAAATCAGTTCACAGTTGATGTTGTTTAAAATAGTTATTTTTCATTTAAAAAAAAGTTTTTAAAAAAATAATCTGTTCATGTTCATTTTTACAAATCTATACAATTGGCCAGAATATGGTTGTTCATATTTACAAATCTATACAATTGGCCAGAATATGGTTGTTCATTTTTACAAAGCCATACAGATAGCTGTGTTTACCATTTCTATAAATTACTTTCAAATTCTGTTTTCAGGCAAAATGTCTATCACTGTTCATTTTCACAAATCTATACAAGAGGGCAGAATATGGAAGTCTATAAAAATGTCTTATTACCAATAACTTGCATCAATGTTTTCAGTAGCCTCTATCAAAAGCTCCTGCTTACTTGTTGTGAATTATGCTCAGGTGCACATATTTCCAATTCAACCATGAGGCAAAAAATGTGGTAAAAGCTCTTGTTGATCCTGCAATCTGAACAAATACCAAGATGCTGTATTTTCAGCTGATATTTCATTTGTTTATGGAAATGCATATTGTTTATGCAGTGTTGAGGAATGTGAAAGAACACCCTTGATTATTTTTACTGTGATAACTTATTTTGATTTTGTAAGCCAACACTTTTGAGATCAGTCAATAAATGCTTCTGGTATTGACTTATATGCTGCCCCTGTCTTCATGTTGTTGCTGGACATATCTTTTTAAAAATGTGTGTAGGTCACCTAAATCATCAGAAAAATTGCCCCCCCTGAGAATTTTTTCAGGAGCCGCCACTGCCTCCCACACTACCGGTGCCACCAGACACGACACCGGAAGTATGGGAGTGGGCTCAATGGACTTCTCCTCTGTGTCATACAGTCAGGACAGGGCGTCTGCCTTAGCGTTCTGGGAACCTGGTCTGTAAGTGAGAGTAAACACAAAACGAGTGAAGAACATGGCCCACCTTGCCTGGCGAGGGTTCAGCCTCCTCGCCGCCCGGATGTCCTCCAGATTACGATGGTCAGTCAAAATGAGAAAAGGGTGTTTAGCCCCCTCAAGCCAATGCCTCCACACTTTCAGAGCTTTAACCACAGCTAACAGCTCCCGGTCCCCCACATCATAGTTGTGCTCTGCCGGACTGAGCTTCTTAGAAAAGAAAGCACAGGGGCGGAGTTTTGGTGGCGTACCCGAGCGCTGAGACAGTACAGTTCCAATCCCAGCCTCGGACGCGTCCACCTCAACCTGGAATTCCAAGGAAGGATCCGGATGAGCCAGCACCGGAGCCGAAGTAAACAGGTCCTTCAGATGACCAAAAGCCCTGTCCGCCTCAGCTGACCACTGTAGACGCACTGGTCCTCCCTTTAGCAATGAGGTAATGGGAGCCGCTACCTGACCAAAGCCCCGGATAAACCTCCTGTAGTAGTTGGCAAAACCCAAGAATCGCTGCACCTCCTTCACCGTGGTTGGAGTCGGCCAATTACGCACGGCCGAAATGCGGTCAATCTCCATCTCCACACCTGACGCGGACAGGCGGTATCCTAGGAAGGAGATGGACTCTTGGAAGAACAGAAATTTCTCCGCCTTCACATACAGGTCATGCTCCAACAGTCGACCAAGCACCTGACGCACCAGGGACACATGCTCGGCCCGTGTAGCGGAGTATATGAGAATGTCATCAATATACACCACTACACCCTGTCCGTGCAGGTCCCTGAAAATCTCATCAACAAAAGATTGGAAGACTGAAGGAGCATTCATCAAACCGTATGGCATGACGAGGTACTCATAGTGCCCAGAGGTGGTACTAAATGCCACTCATCTCCCTCCCGGATACGCACCAGGTTGTACACGCTCCTGAGATCCAATTTCGTGAAGAAGCGCGCCCCGTGCAATGACTCCGTCGTACTCGCAATCAGAGGTAGTAGCTGTATTTTACAGTGATCTGATTAAGACCACGGTAGTCAATGCACGGGCGTAAGCCACCATCCTCTTCTTCACAAAAAATAAACTCGATGACACAGGGGAAGTGGACGGCCAAATGTATCCTTGCCTCAGAGATTCGGTGACATGTTTCCATAGCCGCCGTCTCTTCCTGTGACAGAGTATACACGTGACTCCGGGGAAGCGCAGCGCCTACCTGGAGGTTTATCGCACAATCCCCCTGTCGATGGGGTGGTAATTGAGTCACCTCAGAAGGCGAGAGCCAAATCGGCATATTCAGGCGGAATGTGCATGGTGGGAACCTGGTTTGGACTTTCCACCGTAGTTGCCCCTACGGAAACACCTACACACCTCCCCGAGCACTGACTTGACCATCCCTTGAGAGCCCTCTGTTGCCATGAAATAGTGGGGTCATGAGAAGTTAACCAGGGAAGCCCCAACACCACTGGAAACGCAGGAGAATCAATCAGATATAGACTAATTGTCTCCTCATGCCCCTCGTCGGTTCTTTTTGACATTTTAAAACGTGTATTTTTCCATATAGACACATCCTATGTGTTTTAATCAAATCAACCATATGCACTGAGCTTGTCTGATGCTTTAAGCGCACTGTTTGACACACAAAGGGAGGGAGTCCGACCGCAATTGATTTGATTGTGCCGGACCGGGCTCAGACTTGCTGTGTTTAAAAAAATTACAGCGAGTGACTGTGTGACTAGCACCCGTTGTCTCTCTCTCTCTTCCCTGCTGCAGCGACCACCACAGAACATCAACAGTGTGTATCGCGCTGTCCGTGTTGCTGAAGCTGCAACATAATTACAGCCATTTCTGACTGAAAAGTTCTGTGACCAAAATCCCTCATTTGTTTAGGAAAAACATTCCCTATTCCCTCAACCCTTGCTCTCTTTATGTGACACATGTATGCATCTCATGCACGTGACCAATAGGGCCTGACCTATAGCACATCGTAATCACATCAATAAATTGGTTATAACAAACTCTGAACACCGTAACACGTGACAGCAAAATGGATGCAGAGGACGTGACAAATAAACTCGAAACTCAAACTTTTTCTGACCGTTTGGAACAATGTAAACAACACTAAATAAACCATAAGCATACCAGAGAGTCTGTAATGTTTAATTTTTAATTTTTTGTAAAGCCTTTATTACAGCAAAGACTAAAAACAGTCGCATTAATTCGTGAATGCAGTTTCCGAAATGGAACGGTTTATTTATTGTTTACGGTAATTATTCAAGGGTCGCTTTATTTTATTTTAAAACAAAATTTCAAATCATGAATGACTATGCTGTGTGATGACATGAACGAATGAATGATTGATTGATACAGTAGCCTATATAACTATTGAAATATAGGCCTAAGTAAGTTACGGTATTAAGACTAAACAGCATGCGCTCTTAAGCCTACAGCTCGATGGGGGTTATACAAGGCTGCTATACTAAGCCTACTAATGATAATGACATTACTTATTATTATATTGATCATAATAGTAATACTATGAAGAAGGAGATCAAGAAAAAGGAGGATTATTATTATTATTATTATTATTATTATAAATACGTTTTTTTCCGGACAATTTGGAAGTGTTAAACAACACCAAATAAATTAGAAATATGTGGTTGCGTGAGGCTTTCTGCTCACGGAATCAGTAGGCTATTAAACAAACTCTCAAACAGGCAACAGAAGCAGGATCTCTCTTATTTCTTAGATATGGATGTTTTATAAAGCCAGACACATTTAACAGTTAGGATATTGATTATAGACCTCATTAATTTGGATTTCCTCTCACCTCACTTTTCTTAGACAATTAAGGCGAAGGCTGTGTTCTCGTCTCCTAACTCCGATGCTGCCTCCGCCGCATTGTTCTCAACACCAATATGCTGGTTAACTTTGCTATTATGCACATAGCAACATGGTCTAGGAAAAGGTGCCAATTCAACAGCGCACTGACGTGTTTCAGAACCGCGGAAAGCGACCGTTATCCAACGCGGGAGAAAGAGCATTTGTTGTAAAATAATCATATTTTTATTAGTTTTGCACCATTGTTCTTACATAATATAACCATATACAATTTCAGTAGCACATGTCTTAGAGTGATGGACTGTGCCATCGCCACAGCCTCCACACACAATGGATTTTTTTTTTTTGCTACTGCACGGCTAAAGAAATCTTGGTCGACCAACAGTTCGTTGCAGATAAGCCATGCATAGCCAATGTGATTTATAGGATATTTATTTTTATCAGGATATTTTCTACCTGCAGGCTGCAATGTTTTAATTTGTTGGCTATATGTAGGCTATTTTTACATAGTTGGCAATAGAAGTTACTTTTTTAGGTTGATCATTTTCATTTAGATTTGGATAGAATTTTGATTAACCACATGACAATGATTTTGAGATATGAAGACGTAAATGAAATTAAACTGTTCCACGAAAATGTGCATATGAAAACCATAACTGGCACACAGATCGGTAGAAATTGTAAAATAATTTGGCATTCCACATGAGAAAGGTTACTAACTCCTGGTGTAGCCTATTACCGGCAACTTCAGGAGAGTAACGGCAGAATCTGCGAAAGCCAGCAGGAGCGGGAGGAGGATGGTCAGGTTACGTTTTTTTTCTTTCTTCTGGTTATCTTGATCTCTGGCTCCCTCTTGAGTCATTTGTCTTATTTAATCAAACAGTGCGCTTAAAGCATCAGACAAGCTCAATGCATATAGTTGATTTTATTAAAACACATAGGGTGTCTATATATGGAAAAATACACTTTTGACAAATTTCGACCAGACTACTTTCGGTCAACCAAGTTTTTTTTATTCGGGGACAGCCCTAGGTTCTGTTTGTGTTTGTGAACAGAGCCCCAGGACCAGCTTGCTTAGGGGACTCTTCTCTAGGTTAATATCTCTGTATGTGATGGCTTTGTTATGAAAGGTTTGGGAATCGCTTCCTTTAGGTGGTTGTAGAATTTTAACGGCTGTTTTCTGGATTCTGCTTTCCATCAATTTGTATCTCTCGCTCTCACTGTTGCTCTCCCTCTATCCAGCTCCCTCTTTCTCTCTGCCTCCCCCTCTCTCTCTCCTGCTATCATCCCTCCCTCCCTCCCTACCGCTATCCCCCCTCCCTCCCTCGATCCCTCCCTCCCTCCCTCCATCCCCCATGGATGTCAGGGAAAATACAGTCGTATGAAAAAGTTTGGGCACCCCTGACAATTTCCATGATTTCCATTTATAAATAATTGGGTGTTTTGGATCAGCAATTTCATTTTGATCTATCAAATAACTGATGGACACAGTAATATTTCAGTAGTGAAATGAGGTTTATTGGATTAACAGAAAATGTGCAATATGCATCAAAACGAAATTAGACAGGTGCATAAATTTGGGCACCCCAACAGAAAAATCACATCAATATTTAGTAGTGCCTCCTTTTGCTAAAATAACAGCCTCTAGACGCTTCCTATAGCCTCTAATGAGTGTCTGGATTCTGGATGAAGGTATTTTGGACCATTCCTCCTTACAAAACATCTCCACTTCAGTAAGGTTTGATGGTTGCCGAGCATGGACAGCCCGCTTCAAATCATCCCACAGATTCGCAATGATATTCAGGTCTGGGGACTGGGATGGCCATTCCAGAACATTGTACTTGTTCCTCTGCATAAATGCCCGGGTAGATTTTGAGCAGTGTTTTGGGTCGTCGTCTTGTTGAAATATCCAGCCCCGGCGTAACTTCAACTTTGTGACTGATTCTTCAACATTATTCCCAAGAATCTGCTGATATTGAGTGGAATCCATGCGACCCTCAACTTTAACAAGATTCCCAGTACCGGCACTGGCCACACAGCCCCACAGCATGATGGAACCCCCACCAAATTTTACTGTGGGTAGCAAGTGTTTTTCTTGGTACGCTGTGTTCTTTTGCCGCCATGCATAATGCCCCCTGTTATGACCAAATAACTCAATCTTTGTTTCATCAGTCCACAGCACCTTATTCCAAAATGAAGCTGGCTTGTCCAAATGTGCATTTGCATACCTCAAGTGACTGTTTGTGGCGTGTGTGCAGAAAAGGCTTCTTCCGCATGACTCTCCCGTACAGCTTCTCCTTGTGCAAAGTGCGCTGAATTGTTGAACGATGCACAGTGACACCATCTGCAGCAAGATGATGTTGTAGGTCTTTGGAGGTGGTCTGTGGGCTGTTTTTGACCATTCTCACCATCCTTCGCCTTTGCCTCTCCGATATTTTACTTGGCGTGCCACTTCTGGCCTTAACAAGAACTGTGCCTGTGGTCTTCCATTTCCTCACTATGTTCCTCACAGTGGACACTGACAGCGTACATCTCTGCGATAGCTTTTTGTAGCCTTCCCCTAAACCATAATGTTGAACAATCTTTGTTTTCAGGTCATTTGAGAGTTGTTTTGAGGCCCCCATGTTGCCACTCTTCAGAGGAGAGTCAAAGAGAACAACAACTTGCAATTGGCCACCTTAAATACCTTTTCTCATGATTGGATGCACTATGTCTATGAAGTTCAAGGCTTAATGAGCTCACCAAACCAATTGTGTGTTCCAATGAATCAGTGCTAAGTAGTTACAGGTATTCAAATCAACAGAATGACAAGGGTGCCCACATTTTTGCATGGCCTATTTTTCACATCTGATTTAATTTCATACAACTTAATATTGCTACACTAAAAATATTTGTCTGGACAATACCCCAGTACTCAGCTTTTATTAGTGTCACGATCGTTGAGGACAGGATTGGACCAAGGTGCAGCGTGGAATGCATACATGTTTATTTAATAAAGTAAACACACGACAAAACAACAAAAGCAACGTAACGTGAAGCTCACAATGGCTACACACACACAAGCCAAACAAGAGTCAAGATCCCACAACTAAGGTAGGCAAAATGGCTGCCAAAGTACGATCCCCAATCAGAGACAACGATCGACAGCTGCCTCTGATTGGGAACCACACCCGGCCAACATAGAAATACAACATCTAGATCTACACATAGAATGAACACATAGAAATTCACACCCTGACCAAACCAACGAGAAACAACAGGCATTTGTGTCCCAAATGGCACCCTATTTCTTATAGTGCACTACTTTTCAACAAGGTCCATAGGGCACTGTGTAGGGAATAGGGTGCTGTTTGGGATGTAGTCTCTGTAAGTGCACTGATTTAGCAGTTGGTTTATAGAGGATAAAAGGTTGGGTGAGGTGGCCTGTTATGGGTTGAAGATAACTAGACCAGGAAGTCACCCCATTCCAACATTAACGCTCATCATAAACCAAAAGCATGTTGTGATTGGTAACTGATGCTTATGTGTAGGCTGGGAGAGTTCCAATGGGAGATGCATCATATCACATCTCATTATTTGAAGACAAACACCCTCAGGTAGCTACAATTGCATTATTATAACAAAGAACATAGTAGCTACTAAAGCCCTTGTTGTGTGTGGTGCTTGGCACTTGCAGTTAGATCATTTTTGTTATGTGGGCTTGTTTCCACTTTAGCAGCACAGTAAAGTTAATGTGGCTGTTTTTAGCATCTTTCCATAGGGCATCCATAACCGTGTGACGTTCCCTTCCCTGTCAAGGACTCTTCTGAGTGGGGACAAGTCCCCACATTCCCCCAGGCCCCCAAGGCTCCTTTTAGGGAGAGTTTGGAGAGAGAACAGTATAGTACATTGCTGTAGGCAAATTTGTTTCCTTAGCATATGCGCACATCTCCAAGGAGACAGCGGCTCGCTAGCGCGCTACTCTAGCTCTGTGGTGGGCAGGGAAGGGCAGAAGGAAGGAGCAGGCTGTTTTTAGAGCTGCCTGTCTGGGCCGTGTGGAGAACTACTTTGGGGAGCGATTAAGTAGTGGTGGTGTACATATGGCTCCGTACGGCCCTGGCTGTGCCCTTGGAGAAGAGTAGCTTGTCATACCCAAATGCTTCAGTGAGATCTTCCAGAGTTAGCCTGGTAAAATATATGTTATGATAGTACCTCCTCTGGTTTTGGGAATTGCTATAGCTACACGGTATGTGGATCACGACCGCTGGGGCTTGGCAATTAGCATAGCAGAAGATTTCCCCCTTGCAATGGATTGCACTGAATGTAGGCCTTACTGACAGACAAATGACCCAATAAGGTGTAGTACAATCTCAGCTAACAGAACATTCCTGTGACGTTCCCTAAAGGATATTTTTTCTTTTTACTAATAACGTTGCCACAATGTTCTGAGAACCAACATTTGATAGCTGGGATATCTGTGCCTGTCTGACAACCTGTGATCTGTTCTTTCTGGGGCAATTTTATGCTAACATTTGTAAATGTCAAACTGAGAGTGGTGGGGTTAAATGCTGTGAAGAGAGATTGTGGTGAAATGGTAGATGTTTTTTTGAAAGACGTGAAACAGCTGAGCTCTTATGTCCCATTTGACCAGTGGCGGTCGGTGCCGTTTATGACGAGGGAGGACAATTCTTTTTTTTAATGAGCATGGCCTTATTTCTATTACAGCATATTGGATGATTTGTCATTCATATTCCATTCACCAAGCTCAATGTAACATCGATAGGTTTAGGCTACTACATACATGATACTCACATTTTCCCTATACCCATCATGAGGTTGCTACAACCTAGCCTATGAATGAAAGTTTACAACGTAGGAGCACAGGTCTAGAGAAACATTTGAGTAATCAAGATGACAGACAGTGACACATTCAATACTGCCTTTGCACACTCTTGCCTGCGTTTAGCTGATATAGGCTGTAATCATTAGTCCAACAGTTGCAAACAAGAGTTTCTATTAGACAAATTGAGGTATGTTTAGCCCCGTTTGGTTCCATTTGCTTCCGTTTAAGAAACGTTTTTCAACAGAATCGGTGGAATGAATACACCCCTGATCACACGCAAAAACAGTTCACTTTCATAGCAGCCACATAAAAACAACATGATCACTTTTCTCATTTAATAATTCCTTCTCGGATCTATGCGATCTCCTCCTCATATTTTCCTTTCGCTTGTGGACTTCAGTGCACGGCGCTTGTAACGCCAAGGTAGTGGGTTCGATCCCCGGGACCACCCATACACAAAATGTATGCACGCATGACTGTAAGTCGCTTTGGATAAAAGCGTCTGCTAAATGGCATATTATATTATTATATTATATATTATATTATATTATTATATTATATTATATTATACAACACATCAGCTGTCTGTGACCAAGCTAAAAAAAACTTTCCAAACCAAACCTTTCCATCATAACCATTGACCGTTACACACAGCCTACATCATTTTCACCATATTAGCTAACATCATAGTCAACATAGCTACTTGAACTAGCGCGTTAGTAAAGCCGCTACAATCACGCAGTACAGTGTACAGTCAGCAAGCAGTTTAGCAGTTACACCGGCAGACCCCGGTGGCAATAAATTAATAAAACCAAAAGCTTACCTTGACTTGGAAGAGTTCCAGTGTTGGATAGCCAGCTAGCTAACATAGCATCCCTCTCGTTTGAGCCGGGTGTTTGAGTAGGCTAAACCAGCTAGCTGCATTCGCTAGTTAAGTAAGTAAAAGTGAGAAAAAAAATACAACAAAATATAGCTAGCTCTCGCTCTCTCTATTGCTTCTTAATTTTTGAAGAAATGAATTTGTTAAAAACTGTTCAACTATTGTCTTTTTTTCTGAGTCAACTACTCACCGCATTTTATGCACTGCGGTGCTAGCCAGCTGTAGCTTATGCTTTCAGTACTAGATCCATTCTCTGATCCTTTGATTGGGTGGACAACATGTCAGTTCATGCTGCAAGAGCTCTGATAGGTTGGAGGACGTCCTCCGGAAGTTGTCATAATTACTCTGTAAGTCTATGGAAGGGGGTGAGAACCATGAGCCTCCTTGGTTTTGTATTGAAGTCAATGTACCCAGAGGAGGACGGAAACTAGCTGTCCTCTGGCTACACCATGTCGCTACCCTACACAGTGCTGTTGAGGCCACTGTAGACCTTCATTGCAAAATAGTGTCTTTTGATCAGTTATTTGGTGACGTGATTATATTTAGTATAGTTTTATCTCAAAAGGATAACTCATGTTTTACACTTTTAATTTGTATGAAATTCACTGAGGAGAATAGTCCTCCCCTTCTTCCGAGGAGCCTCCACTGCTCTAGACCTATCCTACACCTCTCTTTCTCTCTCTCTCTATCCCCCTCTCTCTCTTTGTAACCTTGTTGACGTACCACTCTCCTCCTCTCTCTTCCTCCATCTCTCTCTTTTCTCTCTCTCTCTGTCGCTCTCTCTCTCTCTCTCTCTCTCTCTCTCTGTCCTCCATCACTCTCTCCATCTCTCTACTCTCTCTGGTCTCTGTGTCCTTGACAGCTCCAGCTGTAGTAATACCGGAAGGGCCTGGTTTATTCATTCAGAGAACCACAGTGGATCACGGCAGTTTGATCCAGTCATAACCTTAACAACCCCTTTTGTCCAGACCAGCGCTCTGCCTTCCCGGATATGTATAGACATATACTCAGAGGGCCACATCAGTTAGCTTTGAATCTGAACCCAGGTAAAGATCTGCTAGAAAACAGACTTATTAACCCAGGTCTGGTCATAGAGTTTACTGACACTGCCCAACTAACATGTCAGTCCCAACACTTAGTTCATTGAGGCTGTAATGTTAAGATCCTGTCAGGGTTTGGCTCATTCTACCAACACCATGAGCGTTGTGCCTGGAGTCTATTGCATCAATGAGGCAAGAGGGCAGGCAGAGGTGGAAGTGAGAGCTTGGCTATGTCCCAAATGGCAGCCTTTTCCCTATATAGGGCACTGGACCCTTGTCAAAAGTTGCGCACTGCATAGGGAATAGGGTGACATTTGGGACGTAGCCCTTGTGGTGGTGGGTAATCGTCATGGCTCCCTCTGCTCAGAGCTCTGACTGACTTTTCCTTTCTAACAATAACGATCGTTTCCTCAGCTAAAACCACAGCATTGGTTGGACTGAGACGACTGGTATTTACAGTGAATTAGCTTTTCAGGAGAGGACACACATTTTTGATTGTAGTGACATGAATGGAATTTTGGTCATTGTGTTAGGAATTAGTTCTCTGGTGATGTGGCCATATTTGAAGTGGTTTGAATACCTTACGTCACTCTTCCGTTTATCTAGTTCTCCTTGAAAAGTTTTGGTTTCATGCTCTGTGTTTTATCCAGGCCTATGACTAGACCATGTTGACCCCACATCAGGGTAACGTTCAGTAGGCAAACGTTGTGGAATGTTGCAGATAGAAATGTCATGAATAAAGCTGTCATGATTCCTTATTCTACATGTCAGAGGCATGTTTGTTCTATATACTATATGTCTATATCTGAACATTTCCCACCGTTGTGCCATTCTGAATGTGGCCCAGTACATGTAGTTGTAAAGTATAGCTGTGAGTGTGACACATTGTTTTTCAGGTTGAGGTAACTTCCTGTGAGCAAGGCCTTCAGTCTCCTTCCACTTCTCTAATTCGTTTGTCTTATCTTTGAATTTTGGCGCTTTGTTACCCGTCTGTGTCGCCACAGACTTGTTTCCTCTTCCCTAGACAAACGCCTACTTCCTCCTTCTGTTAACCTCTCTCTAATTCTTGCTTTTGCTCTTTCTCTGTGCCCAAGGCGAGGCACTGTGAAGTTTAGTTTGAAACCCTTGATTCTGTGACTGTTGGACCCATGAGGATTTTTCTTGTATTTATGGCTAGCTAGTGTTAGTGTATATATTTTTTTGTTTTGTTGTTGTGGATTTGAAAGAAGACGTGTTGGAGGGAGGACCAGCAAGTTGAACTCACTAGCTGCTTGTCGTCAAGGTTTCCGGGTGAGTCCTCTGTCTTCTCTTCTTGTTGTGTACTCACTGCTCAGGCTGGAGAGGGATGCATTGGGCCGAAGGGTGTGGCCCTCATTTTAGGGCTCTCTGCCCTCCTCACCCTCTGTGCCCACTAACCCCTTGGGCATAGACCCGGTTCAGAGAATAACTATACATCACAATACCAGGTCCGCCATTCTGAGTTAACCCATTAGTTTAATAATAATATATGCCATTTAGCGTAATCTTTTATACAAATACATTTTACACTAATGGGGGGGTCCCAGGAATCGAAAGCCACTATCCTGGCGTTGCAAGCGCCATGCTCTACCAACTGAGAGGTTCTACTCATTCTACATCTATGGTTCAGACATAAGGGTTAAGAGATGAGATGGTGAATGAGCATAGTCTGGTTAGCCCTGACAGGTCAGCTATTGCAGGGTTTCCCAACCCTCTCCTCGGGCCCCCTCAGACGTTTCACATTTTGGTTTTAACCCTAAACTGGCACACCTGATTTAATTAGTCAAAGGCTTCAAATCAAATCAAATCAAATCAAGTTTTATTGGCCACATGCGCCGAATACAACAGGTGCAGACATTACAGTGAAATGCTTACTTACAGCCCTTAACCAACAGTGCATTTATTTTAATAAAAAAGTAGAATAAAACAAAAAATTGTTGAGAAAAAAAGAGCAGAAGTAAAATAAAATAACAGTAGGGAGGCTATATATATACAGGGGGGTACCGGTGCAGAGTCAATGTGCGGGGGCACCGGCTAGTTGAGGTAGTTGAAGTAATATGTACATGTGGGTAGAGTTAAAGTGACTATGCATAAATAATTAACAGAGTAGCAGCAGCGTAAAAAGATGGGGGTGGGGGGGGCAGTGCAAATAGTCAGTGTAGCCATGATTAGCTGTTCAGGAGTCTTATGGCTTGGGGGTAGAAGCTGTTGAGAAGTCTTTTGGATCTAGACTTGGCCGGTACCGCTTGCAGTGCAGTAGCTAGAGAGAACAGTCTATGGCTAGGGTGGCTGGAGTCTTTGACAATTTTGTGGGCCTTCCTCTGACACCGCCTGGTATAGAGGTCCTGGATGGCAGGAAGCTTGGCCCCAGTGATGTACTGGGCCGTACGCACTACCCTCTGTAGTGCCTTGCGGTCGGAGGCCAAGCAGTTGCCATACCAGGCGGTGATGCAACCAGTCAGGATGCTCTCGATGGTGCAGCTGTATAATTTTTTGAGGATCTGAGGACCCATGCCAAATCTTTTCAGTCTCCTGAGGGGGACTAGGCTTTGTCGTGCCCTCTTCACGACTGTCTTGGTGTGTTTGGACCATGATAGTTTGTTGGTGATATGGACACCAAGGAACTTGAAGCTCTCAACCTGTTCCACTACAGCCCCGTCGATGAGAATGGGGGCGTGCTCAGTCATCTTTTTTTTCCTGTAGTCCACAATCATCTCCTTTGTCTTGGTTACGTTGAGGGAGAGGTTATTATCCTGGCACCACACGGCCAGGTCTCTGACCTCCTCCCTATAGGCTGTCTCATCGTTGTCGGTGATCAGGCCTACCACTGTTGTGTCGTCGGCAAACTTAATGATGGTGTTGGAGTTGTGCCTGGCCATGCAGTCATGGGTGAACAGGGAGTACAGGAGGGGACTGAGCATGCACCCCTGAGGGGC
Organism: Coregonus lavaretus; assembly: GCF_964263955.1. Taxonomy (NCBI): domain Eukaryota; kingdom Metazoa; phylum Chordata; class Actinopteri; order Salmoniformes; family Salmonidae; genus Coregonus; species Coregonus lavaretus. The sequence goes on from NW_028165054.1 coordinate 131,683, forward strand.
CCCCGTGTTGAGGATCAGCGTGGCAGTGTTGTTACCTACCCTTACCACCTGGGGGCGGCCCGTCAGGATGTCCAGGATCCAGTTGCAGAGGGAGGTGTTTAGTCCCAGGATCCTTAGCTTAGTGATGAGCTTTGAGGGCACTATGGTGTTGAATGCTGAGCTGTAGTCAATGAATAGCATTCTCACGTAGGTGTTTCTCTTGTCCAGGTGGGAAAGGGCAGTGTGGAGTGCAATAGAGATTGCATCATCTGTGGATCTGTTGGGGCGGTATGCAAATTGGAGTGGGTCTAGGGTTTCTGGGATAATGGTGTTGATGTGAGCCATGACCAGCCTTTCAAAGCACTTCATGGCTACAGACGTCAGTGCTACGGGTCGGTAGTCATTTAGGCAGGTTATCTTAGAGTCCTTGGGCACGGGGACTATGGTGGTCTGCTTGAAACATGTTGGTATTACAGACTCAGTCAGGGACATGTTGAAAATGTCAGTGAAGACACTTGCCAGTTGGTCAGCACATGCTCGGAGTACACGTCCTGGTAATCCGTCTGGCCCTGCGGCCTTGTGAATGTTGACCTGCTTAAAAGTCTTACTCACATTGGCTACGGAGAGCGTGATCACATAGTCATCCGGAACAGCTGGTGCTCTCATGCATGCTTCAGTGTTGCTTGCCTCGAAGCGAGCATAGAAGTGGTTTAGCTCGTCTGGAAGTCTTGTGTCACTGGGCAGCTCGCGGCTGTGCTTCCCTTTTGTAGTCTGTAATAGTTTTCAAGCCCTGCCACATCCGACGAGCGTCAGAGCCGGTGTAGTACGATTTCAATCTTAGTCCTGTATTGACTCTTTGCCTGTTTGATGGTTCGTCGGAGGGCATAGCGGGATTTCTTATAAGCGTCCGGGTTAGAGTCCCGCTCCTTGAAAGCGGCAGCTCTACCCTTTAGCTCAGTGCGGATGTTTCCTGTAATCCATGGCTTCTGGTTGGTGTATGTACGTACGGTCACTGTGGGGACGACATCATCGATGCACTTATTGATGAAGCCAGTGACTGATGTGGTGTACTCCTCAATGCTATCTGAAGAATCCCGGAACATGTTCCACTCTGTGCTAGCAAAACAGTCCTGTAGCTTAGCATCTGCGTCATCTGACCACTTTTTTATTAACCGAGTCACTGGTGCTTCCTGCTTTAGTTTTTGCTTATAAGCAGGAATCAGGAGGATAGAGTTATGGTCAGATTTGCCAAATGGAGGGCGAGGGAGAGCTTTGTATGCGTCTCTGTGTGTGGATAAAGGTGGTCTAGAGTTTTTTTTCCTCTGGTTGCACAATTCACATGCTGGTAGAAATTAGGTAGAACTTGATGATTAGTTGACTAATTGAATCAGGTGTGTCAGTTTAGGCCAAATTATTTTCCAATCGTTTAGTTCTGAATAGAACCATTATTCTTTTAGTTCCGTTCCACTGTTTCCGACCAGCAAAGGGAAGTTCTGAACCGGTTCGAACCCAAAAAAAGTAACGGTTTATATTGTTATTTTCCGTTCCTTTTTAAACCTCTGAAATCGATTACTTTTTACTTCACCAATGGATAGAGCAGCTTGCTATGGAGCGGGCAAGCTATGTACATGCATTGGACAGACAAGTGTAGTGTAGGGTGCGACATGCGACTGGAATTTTGCGGGTAAGGAGAATGCTGGGCATGAAGTGCTGGGCATGTTGTTGTTATGACATGCATTATCTGAATTAGACCCACATAATTATACCTGCGGAGGAGCGGCTTCAATGAAGGAACTTTGAAAGTCTTTGAACTTCAGAGAGTTGGCTTAACTAACATTGGACCAGAGCTAGCCCTTGACCATGACTCTCAGTTCCATTACGTTACACATAATGCCGCCTAGAGTTTGAGATCTAGACCAGAGCTAGCTAACGAGCTTGTGTGTGCAGAGCGGCGCCAGAATTAAAATTAAAATATGTAGTTTTGTAATTCATAATTCCAGTGTGAAACGTGATGACTATAGTATCCTTAACTAGCATTGAAAAAGTTAATCCATTGTTCTCTAATTAAAAATCTCTCTCTCCCTAATTTCTGAATCACATTGGTAACGTCTGTAGCTACAGTAGACTATGCTTAGAGGGGGAGGGGCAGGTAGCCTACACACACACAGGTAAAGATTTTCGGTAAAATATATTTCTTTTTTAGTCTTTCTTTATTTTTTTTATTGCAAAGAAAAAGCTATATCTCAGACTGGCCAATAAAAATAAAATATTAAGATGGGCTAAAGAACACAGACACTGGACTTTTTCTTTGCAACTCTGCCTAGAAGGTCAGCATCCCGGAGTCGCCTCTACACTGTTGACGTTGATACTGGTGTTTTGCGGGTACTATATAATGAAGCTGCCAGTTGAGGACCTGTGAGGCATCTGTTTCTCAAACTAGACACTCTAATGTATTTGTCCTCTTGCTCAGTTGTGCACCGGGGCCTCACAGTCCTCTTTCTATTCTGATTAGAGCCAGTTTGCGCTGTTCTGTGAAGGGAGCAGTACACAGTGTTGTACGAGATCTTCAGTTTCTTGGCAATTTCTTGCATGGAATAGCCTTAATTTCTCAGAACAAGAATAGACTGACGAGTTTCAGAAGAAAGTTATTTGTTTCTGGCCATTTTGAGCCTGTAATTGAACCCACAATTGCTGATGCTCCAGATACTCAACTAGTCTCAAGAAGGCCCGTTTTATTGCTTCTTTAATCAGCACAACAGTTTTCAGCTGTGCTAACATAATTGCAAAATGTTTTTTTAATGATCAATTAGCCTTTTAAATGATAAACTTGGATTAGCAAACAAAACGTGCCATTGGAACACAGGACTGATGGTTGCTGATAATGGGCCTCTGTACGCCTATGTAGATATTCCATTAAAAATCAGCCGTTTCCAGCTACAATAGCCATTTACAACATTAACAATGTCTACACTGTATTTCTGATCAATTTGATGTTATTTTAATGGACAAAAAAAGTGCTTTTCTTTTGAAAACAAGGACATTTCTAAGTGACCCCAAACTTTTGAACGGTTGTGTATATCCTGTCCCCTATCAACACTTTTTAATCCTTTGGTGCCAGCCACACTGCTTCTTGACACAAGGCCCGCTTAACCCAGAAGCCAGCCGCACCAATGTGTCGGATGAAAAACCATACACCTGGCGACCGTGTCAGCATGCACTGCGCCCGGCCCGCCACAGGAGTCGCTAGTGCACGATGGGACAAGAACATCCCTGCCGGCCAAACCCTCCCCTAACCTGGATGACGCTTGGCCAATTGTGTGCTGCCCCATGGGTCTCCCGGTCACAGCCGGCTGCGACAGAGCCTGGATCTCTAGTGGCACAGCTAGCACTGCGATGCAGTTCCTTAGACCGCTGCGCCACTCGGGAGGCCTCATTCTGGTTTTCTGTTATGTTCCCTGAATGGGTTCCCACCCCTGGTTTAGGGTTAAAACGAAAATGTGAAATGTCTGATGGGTTCAAGGAGAGGGTTCCTGAGCTATTGGATTGTTATTCTCAATCGTCACTGAGGTTTGAATTGTGAACAAACTGAGTAAAACAGCACACAGTTGGAATTCAAGAAATGTCTGAGAAATTGTTGTCAATAAGTAAAACATTAAATAAAATAATTGTCTGTGCTGCTCATTAGATACAGATGTGGTCGTTATAGTTGTTTAGTCATACCTCTGTTTGGATTGATGCAGACGTTATGTATGACTCATTAAATGTATTCAGTCAATGTCTCTTGATTGTTGCTGACTCTGTTAGTGGCGTTTTGGCGAACCCTTTTAGTTTCACTGATTGTGTTCACTGTTTATTACAGTTTGCAGGGATATTCAAATCTAAGCCTTGAGGTCCACATTACTGCTGTTTTTCTCTCCTACCTGATAATTAATTATCCCACCTGGTGTCCCAGGTCTAAAGCAGTCCTTGATTACTGGGGAAGAATACAAATCAACAGTGGATCTGGCTTCGAGGTCCAGATTAGAATTTAGAGTCTTACCCTTTTAGATCTAAACCCTGCATCACTCCCCTCACTTACACATCTACAAAACTACCAGGAGTATAGTCTACAAGATGTTTTAGTGTTTTAGCAACACGAGTTTAGAGAATTGCTGTCCCCTCAGCAGGCGTGTCGTGTATTTCGGCGGAGTGACTCCAGTGCTGTTAATTGCTGTGAGAGTTGTTGTCAGCCCTCTGGCACAGATGTCTGACAGGATATCCTGCTTGCTGCACCAGAAACAAGGGCATGTTTGTGAAAAAAGCGGCCTGCTGAGAAGGAGACAGTTAGTAGTACTACTGTAGTAGCCTGCTGAGACAGAGACAGTCAGTAGTAGTAGTAGTAGTAGTAGTAGTAGTAGTAGTAGTAGTAGTAGTAGTAGTAGTAGTACTATAGTAGCCTGCTGAGAAGGAGACAGTTAGTAGTACTACTGTAGTAGCCTGCTGAGACAGAGACAGTCAGTAGTACTATAGTAGCCTGCTGAGACAGAGACAGTCAGTAGTAGTAGTAGTAGTAGTAGTAGTACTATAGTAGCCTGCTGAGACAGAGACAGTCAGTAGTAGTACTGTAGTAGCCTGCTGAGACAGAGACAGTCAGTAATAGTAGTAGTAGTAGTATAGTAGCCTTCTGAGACAGACAGTCAGTAGTAGTAGTAGTAGTAGTACTATAGTAGCCTGCTGAGACAGAGACAGTCAGTAGTAGTAGTAGTAGTACTATAGTAGCCTGCTGAGACAGACAGTTAGTAGTAGTAGTAGTAGTAGTACTGTAGTAGCCTGCTGAGACAGTCAGTAGTAGTACTATAGTAGCCTGCTGAGACAGAGACAGTCAGTAGTAGTAGTAGTAGTAGTAGTACTGTAGTAGCCTGCTGAGACAGATACAGTCAGTAGTAGTAGTACTATAGTAGCCTGCTGAGACAGAGACAGTTAGTAGTAGTAGTAGTAGTAGTAGTAGTAGTACTGTAGTAGCCTGCTGAGACAGAGACAGTCAGTAGTAGTAGTAGTAGTAGTAGTACTATAGTAGCCTGCTGAGACAGAGACAGTCAGTAGTAGTACTATAGTAGCCTGCTGAGACAGAGACAGTCAGTAGTAGTAGTAGTAGTACTATAGTAGCCTGCTGAGACAGAGACAGTCAGTAGTAGTACTGTAGTAGCCTGCTGAGACAGAGACAGTCAGTAGTAGTAGTACTATAGTAGCCTGCTGAGACAGAGACAGTTAGTAGTAGTAGTACTTGTAGTAGTAGTACTGTAGTAGCCTGCTGAGACAGTCAGTAGTAGTAGTAGTACTATAGTAGCCTGCTGAGACAGAGACAGTCAGTAGTAGTAGTAGTAGTAGTAGTAGTAGTACTATAGTAGCCTGCTGAGACAGAGACAGTCAGTAGTAGTAGTAGTAGTAGTAGTAGTAGTAGTAGTAGTACTATAGTAGCCTTCTGAGACAGAGACAGTCAGTAGTAGTACTGTAGTAGCCTGCTGAGACAGAGACAGTCAGTAGTAGTAGTAGTACTGTAGTAGCCTGCTGAGACAGTCAGTAGTAGTAGGAGTACTATAGTAGCATGCTGAGACAGAGACAGTCAGTAGTAGTACTGTAGTAGCCTGCTGAGACAGAGACAGTTAGTTAGTAGTAGTAGTAGTAGTAGTAGTAGTAGTAGTAGTACTGTAGTAGTCTGCTGAGACAGTCAGTAGTAGTAGTAGTAGTAGTAGTAGTAGTACTGTAGTAGGCTGCTGAGACAGAGACAGTTAGTTAGTAGTAGTAGTAGTAGTACTGTAGTAGTCTGCTGAGACAGTCAGTAGTAGTAGTAGTAATAGTAGTACTGTAGTAGCCTGCTGAGATAGAGACAGTCAGTAGTAGTAGTACTATAGTAGCCTGCTGAGACAGTCAGTAGTAGTACTATAGTAGCCTGCTGAGACAGAGACAGTCAGTAGTAGTAGTAGTAGTAGTAGTACTGTAGTAGCCTGCTGAGACAGACAGTCAGTAGTAGTACTGTAGTAGCCTGCTGAGACAGAGACAGTCAGTAGTAGTAGTATTAGTAGTAGTAGTACTGTAGCAGCCTGCTGCGACAGTCAGTAGTAGTACTATAGTAGCCTGCTGAGACAGTCAGTAGTAGTACTATAGTAGCCTGCTGAGACAGAGACAGTCAGTAGTAGTAGTAGTACTATAGTAGCCTGCTGAGACAGACAGTTAGTAGTAGTAGTAGTAGTAGTAGTAGCCTGCTGAGACAGAGACAGTCAGTAGTAGTAGTAGTACTATAGTAGCCTGCTGAGACAGTCAGTAGTAGTACTATAGTAGCCTGCTGAGACAGTCAGTAGTATTACTATAGTAGCCTGCTGAGACAGAAACAGTCAGTAGTAGTAGTAGTAGTAGTAGTAGTAGTAGTAGTAGTAGCCTGCTGAGACGGTCAGTAGTAGTAGTAGTAGTACTATAGTAGCCTGCTGAGACAGTCAGTAGTAGTACTATAGTAGCCTGCTGAGACAGAGACAGTTAGTAGTAGTAGTAGTAGTAGTAGTGTAGTAGCCTGCTGAGACAGAGACAGTCAGTAGTAGTAGTACTATAGTAGCCTGCTGAGACAGTCAGTAGTAGTAGTAGTAGTACTATAGTAGCCTGCTGAGACAGAGACAGTCAGTAGTAGTAGTAGTAGTAGTACTGTAGTAGTATGCTGAGACAGAGACAGTCAGTAGTAGTAGTACTATAGTAGCCTGCTGAGACAGTCAGTAGTAGTACTATAGTAGCCTGCTGAGACAGAGACAGTTAGTAGTAGTAGTAGTAGTAGTAGTAGTAGTAATAGTAGTGTAGTAGCCTGCTGAGACAGTCAGTAGTAGTAATACTATAGTAGCCTGCTGAGACAGTCAGTAGTAGTAGTAGTAGTACTGTAGTAGCCTGCTGAGACAGTCAGTAGTAGTACTATAGTAGCATGCTGAGACAGAGACAGTCAGTAGTAGTAGTACTACTATAGTAGCCTGCTGAGACAGAGACAGTCAGTAGTAGTAGTAGTAGTAGTAGTAGTAGTAGTAGTACTATAGTAGCCTGCTGAGACAGAGACAGTCAGTAGTAGTAGTACTATAGTACCTGCTGAGACAGTCAGTAGTAGTACTATAGTAGCCTGCTGAGACAGTCAGTAGTAGTAGTAGTAGTACTGTAGTAGCCTGCTGAGACAGTCAGTAGTAGTACTATAGTAGCCTGCTGAGACAGAGACAGTCAGTAGTAGTAGTAGTACTATAGTAGCCTGCTGAGACAGAGACAGTCAGTAGTAGTAGTAGTAGTAGTAGTAGTACTATAGTAGCCTGCTGAGACAGTCAGTAGTAGTAGTAGTAGTACTATAGTAGCCTGCTGAGACAGTCAGTAGTAGTAGTAGTACTATAGTAGCCTGCTGAGACAGAGACAGTCAGTAGTAGTAGTAGTACTATAGTAGCCTGCTGAGACAGAGACAGTCAGTAGTAGTAGTAGTAGTAGTAGTAGTAGTAGTAGTAGTAGTAGTAGTACTATAGTAGCCTGCTGAGACAGTCAGTAGTAGTAGTAGTAGTACTATAGTAGCCTGCTGAGACAGTCAGTAGTAGTAGTAGTACTATAGTAGCCTGCTGAGACAGAGACAGTCAGTAGTAGTAGTAGTACTATAGTAGCCTGCTGAGACAGAGACAGTCAGTAGTAGTAGTACTGTAGTAGCCTGCTGAGACAGAGACAGTCAGTAGTAGTACTATAGTAGCCTGCTGAGACAGAGACAGTCAGTAGTAGTAGTACTATAGTAGCCTGCTGAGACAGAGACAGTCAGTAGTAGTAGTAGTAGTAGTAGTAGTACTATAGTAGCCTGCTGAGACAGAGACAGTCAGTAGTAGTAGTAGTAGTAGTACTATAGTAGCCTGCTGAGACAGAGACAGTCAGTAGTAGTAGTAGTAGTAGTAGTAGTAGTAGTAGTAGTAGTAGTAGTAGCCTGCTGAGACAGAGACAGTCAGTAGTAGTAGTAGTAGTAGTAGTAGTAGTAGTACTATAGTAGCCTGCTGAGACAGAGACAGTCAGTAGTAGTAGTAGTAGTAGTAGTAGTAGTAGCCTGCTGAGACCGAGAGGAGAAAGCTTTACTTACTGTTCTGCCACGTTTCCCTTCAGTGCCCCCCACTCTTCCTATTTCTCTTCTTCCTTCATTGTTTTGTCCACCTGTGTCTAGCACCCAGGGGGAACTCTGATAGGGGTATGTGGGCACAGTTTCACAGGGCAAAAAGAAGCAATCTCACTTTCAATGAGCTCTTACCTGGCTTTTTCCTGTAGGAACTGTGGGTGGTTCTGTGTGAATAAAAACTACAAGTAAGTGTGTGTGTGTGTGTGTTACAGGCTAAAACATTCATACATGATTGAATATCCTCCTCCACAGAGGGTAGTGGAGGCCTTTTAGACTGGTGACGCCAGAGGCGGATTGGCCATCTGGCAATTCTGGCAAATGCCAGATGCGAAGGACCATTTTTTAGTTGGGTGGGCTGTTCGAAATTGACATACAAAAAAAGGTGACATGGCCAGCGGCCCATGGGCCTGTTAAGTTTCTTATAAAGATTTTTTGCGCAATTTCTCTGTTATACTAATCTATATTGAGCCTTTGGCTGATCAGTGGGCAAGCGGCTGGTCTGGTTTTCTAATGGGCTCAGCTGAGGTCACGCAAACTCTCCTTCAAATTCAAACCTGGCATCAGTAAAGAGACCTGTTCCGACTCTGTCATCAGTTAGGCAGACAAGATCATAGATCGTAAAAAACTGAAAGGGTGGGTGCCTATAAACGTAGAAAGGGCACATTCTACATTGGCACCTCACTCAAAACGTCCTCTTTTTTGGGAGGCTAAAACCATGATTTGGTCAAACAGTAAAGTGCACTATCCTCATGATTCCTCTAATGAAAGTGTGTGCCCTGCCCCTGTACCTGTTTCATTGGGGCCTGCTGCTGTAATGAGCGAGCCACTCTCCTCTCCCCCCATGCGCTTGAGAGAAAAATGTGTTCTGATCGTAGAACATTTTAAAAATGCAATTGTGGGAAAAACACATCAAGGCCTCAGCTTTCTGTAGGTATAATTGCGAGGGCATAGGCCTATAGGTCTCATGGGTAGTAGCTTAATCTGTGTTTTTTTAGGACATAACATGTACTGTTTGATGAAGACGTGGCTACTACCAGTGGGTATTGTATTTCGAGTTAGCGATCTAGTGTGTTTTCAGTTTCCACTTCCTCAGGTGTTGAAATTAATTAGAGGTGCACATAAAGATGTATCATCTCTATTGAACCCCCACAAAAATCGGGACATTCTGGAGTCCTATTTTGACAGTAAAATATAGCAACTATAGTCTACTGTAATTGTCAACCCCAAATTCATGACAATCACTGGATTAGGTTGCACATAATATATTGAGTCATGCGTTCCAGCTTGGACGTGTTAGATGAAACGCCTTATTTCTTCAATACCTCAGTAGTCTATTTATTACACTTCTTAATAAATCACTTTGAGTTACTTTATAAGTTGATTAATCATGATTTGGGGAATGGTGCCACCAACTGTAAAGGTTAGTGGCACCAGGGGAAAATCTTAGTCTGAACAGTAGTAATTGACACTTACGGTAGGTGTTGATTTAAAGGGAACACATATATATGACTGGCACTAATTTGCAATAAGCCGTTAGCTTCGTGTAAGGCTTAAGCTGACAGGCAGACAGAGAACAAAAGCAGCACAGAAGATGTTGAGAGATAGATAGACGGCACAACAGGGAGGCAAACAAAAAGGCTAGAGCAGAGACACAGTTATAGTGGTGAGTTGTATCTCCAGACAGAGGGACAGTTATAGTGGTGAGTTGTTTCTCCAGACAGATGGACAGTTATAGTGGTGAGTTGTATCTCCAGACAGAGGAACAGTTATAGTGGTGAGTTGTATCTCCAGACAGAGGGACAGTTATAGTGGTGAGTTGTATCTCCAGACAGAGCGACCGTTATAGTGGTGAGTTGTTTCTCCAGACAGAGGAACAGTTATAGTGGTGAGTTGTATCTCCAGACAGATGGACAGTTATAGTGGTGAGTTGTATCTCCAGACAGAGGGACAGTTATAGTGGTGAGTTGTATCTCCAGACAGAGGAACAGTTATAGTTGTGAGTTGTTTCTCCAGACAGAGGGACAGTTATAGTGGTGAGTTGTATCTCCAGACAGAGGGACAGTTATAGTGGTGAGTTGTTTCTCCAGACAGATGGACAGTTATAGTGGTGAGTTGTATCTCCAGACAGAGGGACAGTTATAGTGGTGAGTTATTTCTCCAGACAGAGGGACAGTTATAGTGGTGAGTTGTTTCTCCAGACAGATGGACAGTTATAGTGGTGAGTTGTATCTCCAGACAGAGGGACAGTTATAGTGGTGAGTTATTTCTCCAGACAGAGGGACAGTTATAGTGGTGAGTTGTATCTCCAGTGGTGTTTTAAACATGAACTGGCTTAAAAGACCAGATGTCTCATCAGTCACTGGTACAGAAATGGTTGAGAAATGCTGTACTGTCAATGTTGTGCTACTGCCTGTGTCTAGGTAGGGTGTGTGTGTGTGTGTGTGTGTGTGTGTGTGTGTGTGTGTGTGTGTGTGTGTGTGTGTGTGTGTGTGTGTGTGTGTGTGTGTGTGTGTGTGTGTGTGTGTGGTTGGTGGCCGGCCAGTGGCCAGCCGGGGGGTGGGTGGGTGGATGGTGGAGTGAGTTGGCTGCGCGTGCAGTGAAGTGGGCTGGTGTGGATAAAATGCCAGGGCCGAATTCTTGTCCCAGTCCACCCCTGAGGCAGGGTGTGTTTTTGGGGGTGTGTGTGTGACACATCACTCCCTCAGGGTGTAACGGAACACTGAAATCGAATTAATTAGCTTAATTACAATGTATGTTTTTGCGCGATATTCCAAATGCCTCTCTCCCATGAATCTAAGTTTTGTTATATTTTGTTTTCATGAGCGTTTGTCCGCTTGTTCTCATGTATTTTTGGTCTCGTCTCCTTCGCTCCTCTGTGCTGTGTGCGCCTTCCCATTTACACCAGAAATCTGTATATAATGACGTGATGCACGTCTCCACCCTAACAATGAGAGTCATTGTCCCAAAGGCGGAAGGCAGGCGACAAGCTTAGGTCCAAAATACGACCATAGAAACGCATTGGCCTTATTTTGGACATTGTAGAATAATAGTGAAGACATCAAAACTATGAAATAACACATATGGAATCATGTAGTAACCAAAAAGGTGTTAAACAAATCAACATATATTTTATATTTGAGATTATTCAAAGTAGCCACCCTTTGCCTTGATGACCGCTTTGGACACTCTTGGCATTCTTTCAACCAGCTTCACCTGGAATGCTTTTCCAACAGGCTTGAAGGAGTTCCCACATATACTGAGCACTTGTTGGCTGCTTTTCCTTCACTCTGTGGTCCAACTCATCCCAAACCATCTCAATTGGGTTGAGGTCGGGTGATTGTGGAGGCCAGGTTGTCTGATGCAGCATTCAGTCATTCTCCTTCTTGGACAAATAGCCCTTACACAGCCTTAAATCAACACCATTATCCCAGAAACCCTAGACCCACTCCAATTTGCATAACGCCCCAACAGATCCACAGATGATGCAATCTATATTGCACTCCACACTTCCCCTTCCCACCTGGACAAAAGGAACACTTACGTGAGAAAGCTATTCATTGACTACAGCTCAGCGTTCAACACCACAGTGCCCTCAAAGCTCATCACTATGCTAAGGACCCTGGGACTAAACACCTCCCTCTGTAACTGGATCCTGGACTTCCTGACGGGCCGCACCCAGGTGGTAAGGGTAGGTAACAACACTGCCACACTGATCCTCAGCAGACGACACAACTGTGGTAGGCCTGATCACAGACAACGATGAGACAGCCTATAGGGAGGAGGTCAGAAACCTGGCCGTGTAGTGCCAGGATAACAACCTGTCCCTCAACGTGATCAAGACAAAGGAGATGATTGTGGACAACAGGAAAAAGAGGACTGAGCATGCCCCCATTCTCATCGACGGGCTGTAGTGAAGCAGGTTGAGAGCTTCAAGTTCCTTGGTGTCCACATCACCAACAAACTAACATAGTCCAAACACACCAAGACAGTCGTGAAGAGGGCAAGACAAAGCCTAGTCCCCCTCAGGAGACTGAAAAGATTTGGCATGGGTCCTCAGATCCTCAAAAAGTTATACAGCTACACCATCGAGAGCATCCTGACTGGTTGCATTACTACCTGGTATGGCAACTGCTCGGCCTCCAACCGCAAGGCACTACAGAGGGTAGTGCATACGGCCCAGTACATCACTGGGGCCAAGCTTCCTGCCATCCAGGACCTCTATACCAGGCTGTGTCAGAGAAAGGCCCTAAAAATTGTCAAAGACTCCAGCCACCCTAGTCATAGACTGTTCTTTCTGCTACAGCACGGCAAGCGGTACCGGAGTGCCAAGTCTAGATCAAAAAGGCGTCTTAACAGCTTCTAGCCCCAAGCCATAAGACTCCTGAACAGCTAATCAAATGGCTACCCGTACTATTTGCATTTTTTTTTTTACGCTGCTGCTACTCTCTGTTTATTATCTATGCATAGTCACTTTAACTCTACCTACAGTGGCTTGTGAAAGTATTTCCCGGTATTTAGCGCCATCCATCATTCCTTCAATTCTGACCAGTTTCACAGTCCCTGCTGATGAAAAACATCCCCACAGCATGATACTGCCACCACCATGCTTCACTGTGGGTATGGTGTTCTCAGGGTGATAAGAGGTGTTGGGTTTGCGCCAGACAAACCATTTTCCTTGATGGCAAAAAAGCTCAATTTTAGTCTCATCTGACCAGAGTGCCTTCTTGCATATGTTTGGGGAGTCTCCCACATGCCTTTTGGCGAACACCAAACGTGTTTGCTTATTTTTTTCTTTAAGAATGGCTTTTTTCTGGCTACTCTTCCGTAAAGCCCAGCTTTGTGGAGTGTACGGCTTAAAGTGGTCCTATGGACAGATACTCCAATCTCCGCTGTGGAGCTTTGCAGCTCCTTCAGGGTTATCGTTGGTCTCTTTGTTGCCTCTCTGATTAATGCCCTCCTTGCCTTGTCTGTGAGTTTTGGTGGGCGGCCCTCTCTTGGCAGGTTTGTTGTGGTGCCATATTCGTTAAATTGTTTAAATAATGGATTTAATGGTGCTCCGTGGGATGTTCAAAGTTTCTGATATTTTTTTTTATCCCAACCCTGATCTGTACTTCTCCACAACTTTGTCCCTGACCTGTTTGGGAGAGCTCCTTGGTCTTCATGGCGCCCCTTGCTTGGTGGTGCCCCTTGCTTAGTGGTGTTGCAGACTCTGGGGCCTTTCAGAACAGGTGTGTATATATACTGAGATCATGTGATACTTAGATTACACAGAGGTGGACTTTATTTAACTAATAATGTGACTTCTGAAGGTAATAGGTTGCACCAGATCTTATGTAGGGGCTTCATAGCAAAGGGGGTGAATACATATGCATGCACCAGAATTTTTTGAAACAAGTTATTTTTTTCATTTCACTTCACCAATTTGGACTATTTTGTGTATGTCCATTACATGAAATACAAATAAAAATCAATTTAAATTACAGGTTGTAATGCAACAACATAGGAAAAACGCCAAGGGTGATGTATATATTACCTTAATTACCTCGACCCGCACATTGACTCTGTACCAGTACCCCCTGTATATAGCCTCTCTACTGTTATTTTACTGATGCTCTTTAATTTTTAATTACATTTTTTTTGTTATCTATTTTTTACTTAGCACTTATTTTTCTTAAAACGGCATTGTTGGTTAAGGGCTTGTAAGTAAGCATTTCACTGTAGGTCTACACCTGTTGTATTCGGCACATGTGACAAATAAAATTAGATTTGATTTGGAGGTGTGTTGGGTCATTGTCCTGTTGAAAAACAAATGATAGTCCCACTAAGCGCAAACCAGATGGGATGGCGTATTGCTGCAGAATGCTGTGGTAGCCATGCTGGTTAAGTGTGCCTTGAATTACAGACAGTGTCACCAGCAAAAAACCTCCACACCATCACACCTCCTCCTCTGTGCTTCATGGTGGGAACCACACATGCAGAGATCATTCGTTCATCTACTCTGCGCATCACAAAGACACAGCGGTTGGAACCAAAAATCTCAAATTTGGACTCATCAGACCAAAGGACAGATTTCCACCGGTCTAATGTCCATTGCTCGTGTTTCTTGGGTCAAGCAAGTCTCTTCTTATTATTGGTGTCCTTTAGTAGTGGTTTCTTTGAAGCAATTCGACCATGAAGGCCTGATTCACGCAGTCTCCTCTGAACAGTTGATGTTGAGATGTGTCTGTTACTTGATCCCTGTGAAGCATTTATTTGGGCTGCAATCTGAGGTGCAGTTAACTCTAATGAACTTATCCTCTGCAGCAGAGGTAACTCTGGGTCTTCCTTTCCTGTGGTGGTCCTCATGAGAGCCAGTTTCATCATAGCGCTTGATGGTTTTTGCGACTGCACTTGAAGAAACTTTCCAAGTTTTTGAAATTTGACCTTCATGTCTCAAAGTAATGATGGACTGTCGTTTCTCTTTGCTTATTTGAGCTGTTCTTGCCATAATATGGACTTGGTCTTTTACCAAAGAGGGATATCTTCTGTATACCAACCACACCTTGTCACAACACAACTGATTGGCAAAGATTTGTAGGCCATATCACCCGGCCCTAACTGAAAGCATGGCTAGAGCGTGGGCGTTTTTCAGTGTGTCTGTGAACGTTGCAGGCTTCAAGTGTGTGTGTGTGTGTGTGTGTGTGTGTGTGTGTGTGTGTGTGTGTGTGTGTGTGTGTGTGTGTGTGTGTGTGTGGTATATGTATGAGTCTCCATGTCTGTCTCGGTGTGTGAAAGTGTCTCGCTTGAAGCTTCTGTTTTGGTGTGTTGGAGTATGTCTGCCTCTCTCTGTTTTTAACGTCTGAAGCGGATGTTTACATTTACATTTACATTTAAGTCATTTAGCAGACGCTCTTATCCAGAGCGACTTACAAATTGGTGCATTCACCCTATAGCCAGTGGGTTAACCACTTTACAATAATTCTAATTTTATTTTTATTTTTTATATAATATATTATATTTTTGTGTTTTATTATATTTTACTCAATTGTATTTTTTATTTTTTTTACTTTTTATATTTTTTCTTTATTTTTTATATGTTGTTCCACCATTGGGGTGCCTTGTTCCACCATTGGGGTGCCAGAGCAGCGAACAGTTTTGACTGGGCTGAGCGGGAACTATGCTTCCGCAGAGGAAGGGGAGCCAGCAGGCCAGAGGTGGATGAACGCAATGCCCTCGTTTGGGTGTAGGGACTGATCAGAGCCTGAAGGTACGGAGTTGCCGTTCCCCTCACTGCTCCATAGGCAAGCACCATGGTCTTGTAACGGATGCGAGCTTCAACTGGAAGCCAGTGGAGTGTGCGGAGGAGAGGGGTGACGTGAGACGGATGTGTCTGTGTATGTTTCCAATCGATCTCTCTGTGTGTCTTTCCATCTCAGACTGGAAGACTGTGATAACGCACTGTGCCTGTCTCTGTGACCTTCGTTTCTTACACAGATAAAAGCACCTGCCTTCTTTATAGGCTGTGGCACGGTGTCACACCCTGGCCCCTTGGTGAGCCACGGCCCTTTGTAGAGGTGTCAGATGAAGTGCTGGGGTTTAGGCTCTTTTGAAATCCATACATGACGCCAGCCCCCCCAGCACAGCCCATCCGCCCTCTGGGCACACCCGAGGAATCCCCTCCCTGCCGCTTAGGAAAGTTGAAGAGGATACATTTTCAAACGTTTTTAATAAAAGGGAGAAAAAAGAAAAGCATAATTACTTCTCAGGGTGTGTTCAAAATGGCACCCTATTCCCTTTACGGTGCACTACTTTTGAATAGGGTGCCGTTTGGGACGTACCTTCACACTTGAATGTGCCAATGGGAGGTGAAGCGGAGGGCTTTTTTCTTGATAATGCGCTCTCTCTCTCTCTCTCAAAATTCAAAGGGGCTTCATTGGCATGGGAAACATGTTTACATTGCCAAAGCAAGTATAATAAACAAAGTGAAAAGACACAACACAACATCAAAATAAAATATTGCACTCCAAAAGATAGTCAAATAAAGGGGAAGATAAATAAACAGATAAATATTGGTGGTATTTACAATGTTGTTTGTCCTCCACTGGTTGCCGTTTTCTCATGGCAACGAGCCACAAATCTTGCTGCTGTTATTGCACACTGCGGTATTTTGCCTAACATATATGGGAGTTTATCAATGTATGATTTGTTTTCAAGTTCTTTGTGGGTCTGTGTGAACTGTGGGAGGGATGTATCTCTAATGTGATCATACATGTGACAGGAGGTTAGGAAGTGCAGCTCAGTTTCCACTTCATTTTGTGGGAAGTGTGCACGTAGCCTGTGTTCTCTCGAGAGCCAGGTCTGCCTATGGTGGCCTCTCAATAGCAAGGCTATGCTCATTGAGTCTGTACATAGTCAGACTCAGGCCCTTCTTGCCTTGCCTATGGTGGCCTCTCAATAGCAAGGCTATGCTCATTGAGTCTGTACATAGTCAGACTCAGGCCCTTCTTGCCTTGCCTATGGTGGCCTCTCTCAATAGCAAGGCTATGCTCATTGAGTCTGTACATAGTCAGACTCAGGCCCTTCTTGCCTTGCCTATGATCTTTTAGATCATACACAGCCTTGTGGAAGTTACCTGTGGTGTTGATGTTTAGGCTGAGGAAGGTATAATTATGTGTGTGCTCTAGGGCAACAGTGTCTAGATAGAATATGTATTTGTTGTCTTGGCTACTGGACCTTCTTTGGAACACCATTATTTTTCACTATCAGGGCCGAAGTCTGACAGAATCTGTACAGAAGATCTAGGTGCTGCTGTAGGCCCTCCTTGGTTGGGAACAGAAGCACTAGATCATCAGCAAACAGTAGACATTTGATTTACGAGTCCAGTATGGTGAGGCTGAGTGCTGTATTGTGGGGCTCAAGCTGCATCCCTGTCTCACTCCATGGCCCTGAGGAAACAAATCTGTGTGTTTATTGCCAATTTTAACTGCACACTTGTTGTTTGTGTACATTGATTTTATAATGTCATATGCTTTCCCCCCAACACCGCTTTCCATTAATTCGTATAGCAGACCCTCATGCCAAATTGAGTCAAAAGCTTGTTTGTCAATAAGGGTCCCCCCCCCCTTTCTTTTTCTCTATCTATTTATCTCACTCTGTCCCTCTCTCCCCTCCCTTCCCCCTCTTTCTCTTTCCTCTCTCTCTCTCCCCCTCTCTCTTCTTCTTTCTATCTCCTTCCTTCCTCTCTGCAGAGGACAAGACCTCTTATGTTACCTCATAAATATTTGAGGAGAAACCCGACACTTTCTGCTGTCCAACAAATCAAATCCTTCTCTCTCTTCCTTTCTCTTCCCCTATTTACCGCCAACTTTGTTGATGCCTTTGTTCTTTCAGTTGTGACTTTCTGGCGTGAGAATGGTTTTCAGCCTTTTGAGATTGATTTTCAGGACCTTGAGGTGATTTGTGATTTCTGGGGCGTGTAATTTCACTCTTTCCGAGTCAGAAATAACCCAGTGGATTAACGGGTCACTTTAATGGTGTGACCTCCTTGCTGCACGTGTCTCTCAGATTACATTTCTATCCCTAATGTTTTCTATAAAGACAGGGAGAGAGAGAAACTTGCCCTCTCATGTCTTTTTAGTTATCCCCTTTGGCAGAGCTGTTTTGTATGGTCTACATATTACCGAGGCTTAAGGATAGGGACTACCATGACATGATCACCTTTCACAACCACTTCCTCTATAACAATCCAGAATTTGCATTGTAAAGTGGAGAAAAATAAAAGGACCTCCTCCGGGGTATCTCACGCACGCACGATTGGCTTACTGCTTTGTAGCCCAGTGCAGCCTGGATGCCTTTAAGTTAACCCAGAGCAGAATTACAGTGTTCCTAGCAGCCCTCACTACCCCTCTCCTCTACCTAGAGTCCCATCCACTGGAGTTACTGTTTACCGTATCTCTCTGTGATGAGAGGGGAAGGATGACTGGGTCCAGCATCCCAAATGGCACCCTATTCCCTATATAGTGCACTACTTTTGACCAGAGCCCACGCACGCAAACACTCGCGCGCGTAAACACTGACACACATGCACACACCAGGGACACCACACGTTCTGACAGTTTATCCCAGTACTTTGCTGCTTCTTTGACTTCTGTATATCTATAGATAAACACATCACTCCCACAAAGGCTCTTGTTTTCTGCCTGCATGTGAAGAAGGTCATCTTATAAAACTAAAGACAGTGAAAGGCAGTGTGTTCCAAGGCTATGTTGGTGTTGATGCATCATTCTGTTTACAAAGGGAAGGCACTATTGCTTCGGTGCCCGTCCTCCTGCACATTAGTTTTTGTGTGTGTGTGTGTGTGTGTGTGTGTGTTTGTGTGTGTTTGTGTGTGTTTGTGTGTGTGTATGTGTGTGTATGTGTGTGTGTAGCTATGCTCCTCTACCCACAGTGTAAAGGGCAGCTTGTGCTCATCAAGACAATGCTTGTCTATTTTTGCCTCCTGTGTTCTCTCTCTCTGTCTTTCTCTCTACACCTCCCTCCCTCCACTTTCCTAGAACGGATGACTAAAACACAATTTTCTCTGAATGAGCTTAAAGAAGGGAGAGGCATGAACGGAGAGAGAGAGAGTCAGTGTTTTTAGCGAGGAGCCTAGTTTCATCAACACAATACAGACAGCTGCAGGTCTGGAAGGACACACACACTCTCTGAAGACACTGAAGGCAAAGCTCTAATTATACATCCACTCCAGTGTTTAAACCGAGTCCAATATTTTCCTCAGACTTATTTTAATAGTGATAAAAAATAATGGTATTGGTTCTAATGAATTTTGGGAAGTTGAAGTTACAACAAAAAAAAGGTGACTGTCTGTGTGACACACCCTGGATAGAAATAAAGATGTAGCTAGCTAGTGTCTACTGAAGCCATGGCTCCCATGGCAACAGGCCCTGAACAAGGGCTGTGCTTATTTATTATGGGGTGAGTCACTCAGTCACACTACACCACACCACACCAGAACAGACAGATGACATGACTACTGTCTTTTAAGAATAAACAGTGCATGGGGACCGAGAGAGATGAAGGCTACACACATTGGCTGTGTCCCAAATGGCACCCTATTCCCTAGTGCAGCCATTGAGATGTGTTCTATGGTTACGTCCCAAATGGCACCCTTTTCACTATATAGTGCACTACTTTTGACCAGAGCTCTATATTGGGCCATGGTCTAAAGTAGCACGTCAATAGGGAATAGAGTAGTATTTGGGACCTTTGAGTCGACCCTGAGACTCCATGTATTATGAAAGAGGATTAAATATGTAAAGGAGCTTCTCCTCCAGGAGTGAAGATGGTCCAAGCCATCTAGATCCAGACAGAAGTCCTGAATAATACATGGTGTTGCTTGGCAGTTTTTTTTGTATATCTGCAGTGCTCCATAGACTGTGTCTGTACCCCAAATGGCTCCCTAGTAGTGTGTGACCTATGTCGTGTGCTACTTTTGACCAGGATCCATAGGTTAGGGGCCAAAAGTAGTGCACTACATAGGGTGCCATTTTGGGACATATCCTACATCTACGGTACTCCATATACACTATTTCCATTTACACCATTTCTATTTTGGATGGACGTTTGGGGTCATTAGAAGGTGAAGTCCTCCCTTGTGGTTTGAAATCAAATCCTTAGGAAGAGGGAAGTGCCAGGCTTGGACGATACCCCGGTATACGGTATAAACTGTATATTTCAAAATACCAACGGTATGATTTTCAGCGGGGGCTGTAGGGGTGCGTGCTATGCCACTGCTTATAACCATAAGTTAAGTATGACTATAAGAAATCTAAGATGTGTCAAATAAATTATATCCAGCTATGCATTTGGTTTGCTAATTTGCTAGCTAAGTGCCTAGATGTCAAGATCAAGCTTATTGGTTACAGCAGAGACATTCAATCCCCTCCTGGATCAAGATCCCTGTTGCCTAAATTGTTTTGTGCAACAAAAAATTATACAGAAAATAAAACATATAAAAAGTATTCAGACCCCTTCCCTTTTCCCACATTTTGTTACGTTACAGCCTTATTCTAAAATGGATTAAATAAAAAAAAATGTCCTCATCAATCTACACACAATACCCCATAATGACAAAGCGAAAACAGGTTTTTAGAAATTGTAGCAAATGTAAAAAATAAAATAAACTGAAATACCTTATTTACATAAGTATTCAGACCCTTTGCTATGAGACTCGAAATTGAGCTCAGGTGCATCCTGTTTCCATTGATCATCCTTGATGTTTCTACAACTTGATTGGAGTCCACCTGTGGTAAATTCAATTGATTGGACATGATTTGGAAAGGCACACACCTGTCTATATAAAGTCCCACAGTTGACAGTGCATGTCAGAGCAAAAACATTTACATCATTTAGCAGACGCTCTTATCCAAAAACCAAGCCATGAGGTCGAAGGAATTGTCCATAGAGCTCCGAGACAGAATTGTGTCAAGGCACAGATCTAGGGAAGGGTACCAAAACATTTCTGCAGCATTAAAGGTCCCCGAGAACACAGTGGCCTCCATCATTCTTAAATGGAAGAAGTTTGGAACCACCAAGACTCTTCCTAGAGCTGGCCGCCCGGCCAAACTGAGCAATCGGGGGGAGAAGGGCCTTGGTCAGGGAGGTGACCAAGAACCCAATGGTCCCTCTGACAGAGCTCCAGAATTCCTCTGTGCAGATGGGAGAGCCTTCCAGAAGGACAACCATCTCTGCAGCACTCCACCAATCAGGACTTTATGGTAGAGTGGCCAGACGGAAGCCACTCCTCAGTAAAAGGCACATGACAGCCCGCTTGGAGTTTGCCAAAAGGCACCTAAAGGACTCTCAGACCATGAGAAACAAGATTCTCTGGTCTGTTGAAACCAAGATTGAACTCTTTGGCCTGAATGCCAAGCGTCACGTCTGGAGGAAACCTGGCACCATCCCTACGGTGAAGCATGGTGGTGGCAGCATCATGCTGTGGGGATGTTTTTCAGCGCCAGGTATTGGGAGACTAGTCAGGTACGAGGGAATGATGAATGGAGCAAAGTACAGAGAGATCCTTGATGAAAACCTGCTCCAGAGCGCTCAGGACCTCAGACTGGGGCGAAGGTTCACCTTCCAACAGGACAACGACCCTAAGCACACAGCCAAGACAATG
The DNA here is from genome assembly GCF_964263955.1 of Coregonus lavaretus. Lineage (NCBI taxonomy): Eukaryota > Metazoa > Chordata > Actinopteri > Salmoniformes > Salmonidae > Coregonus > Coregonus lavaretus. The sequence goes on from NW_028165054.1 coordinate 152,955, forward strand.
CAGGAGTGGCTTCGGGACAAGTCTCAATGTCCTTGAGTTGCCCGGATATGAACCCGATCGAACATCTCTGTAGAGACCTGAAAATAGCTGTGCAGTGACGCTCCCCATCCAACCTGACATAGCTTGAGAGTATCTGCTGAGAAGAATTGAAGAAACTCCCCAAATACAGGTGTCCCAAGCTTGTAGCGCCATACTCAAGAAAACTTGAGGCTGTAATCGCTGCCAAAGGTGCTTCAACAAAGTACTGAGTAAAGGGTCTGAATACTTGTGTAAATGTGATATTTCTGTTTTTTTTTTATTTTATAAATTTGCAAACATAAAAAAAAAAAGTTTTTCCTTTGTAATTATGGGTAATGTGTGTAGGGAAAACAATTTAATCCATTTTAGAATAAGCCTGAAACGTAACAAAATGTGGAAAAGGTCAAAGGGTCAGAATACTTTCAGAATGCACTGTGTGTAATATATAACATTAGTAACGCCACTTGCTAGCTAATACTGTATACCCCGGTATGGTACAGAAACGGTATGACGATATGTAAATCTGGATACCGTCTGACACTAGGAAGTGCTGCCTGCCTCAGAAGTCTGTCCGGTCCTCTGGTATTCTCTGAGTGCAGACAACAGCTTAACCAGTCTTATCTTAGAAAGCCAGGGGAGATTCATCTCTCCATCTCTCTCTCTCTGCTAAACATCCTCCTTTCTGCATTCTCAGCGCTAATATTGCTGGCCTGAGACACGCAGGATTACAGTTCACTGCCGTGTGTGTGTGTGTGTCTCGCTCAGAGAAAATAGGTGCGTGTCTGAGTATATGTGTGAACTAGAGTGTGTGTGCACACAAGTGTGTCTGAGAGAGTGAGAGGTGTGTGTGTGTGAACATTTGTGAGGTGTTTATGTGTGATTGTGTGTCCTCAAGCCTGTAACACCTCTGATGCTGCCTGCCGTGTGTGTCACACCGCTGCTCTCATCACCCAGAGCCGAGCACGACACACAAACTGGCCCCTGGAGATGAGCTGCTGAGGTTGGTTTCAGGAGCAACACCTCTGCTGAGGTTGGGTTCTGGAGCAACACCTCTGCTGAGGTTGGGTTCAGGAGCAACACCTCTGCTGAGGTTGGGTTCAGTAGTCTGTTATACTCTATTCAATTCTGTCCATTCACTAACATTACCCCCTATGTCTGTTTCTCTCCCCTTCAGGTTTGCATGAGAGCTCCTCAGCGGTGAGACAGTGAGAGGCACCTCCACACCCCCTCCACCGTCATCATGCCGCCACCCTCCGATATCGTCAAGGTGGCCATAGAGTGGCCTGGGGCCTTCCCCAAACTCATGGAGATAGACCAGGTCAGTGCCTGATGAAAAAGAGGGGTCCATTGTCCAATAAGCTGCCCAGTACTACTTTCACCTATTGTCTCAAAACCATTGGTGACAACCTATGCGTTGCTAGTTCTTTGACTGACTCGGATTAGTGCAGACGTCAGTTGCACTCATAGAGCCTAGTTTTCTGGACCTAGATTCTCAATTGAGTATGCGTTTTAGTCCAGGGCAAGGCTTAATAACATAGGTCTGGAAAACCAGCCCAGAGATAGTGTTCTAATTGTATTTCTATGGTTGTGCTATCTGGGGTGTATTCACTAGGAACCACAGAGGCAAACAGGCCGAAATGGGGAGGAACCTACCTACTCTGTAAACATGTACTGTAATAAGAAACATATGTTTTTTGTTTTTCCATTGCAAAATGTTTTGTACAGTGTGCCCTATTGAATGCACTCCTGCCGTCAGTGGCTCTCAGTGGTTCGGAAGATGGAGAATTCCCAAATGGCACTCGTTTCCCTTTATAGTGCACTACTTTTGACCAGGACTCATAGGGTGCAATTTGGGATGCAGCCATCAAGGTAATGCAGGAATCAGTCAGGATCAGGATTGGTCACCTAAATTTCACCCCTATTTCTTACTGTACCCCTGAGCTAGTAGCTTACCCTGGGTGGATACAACACAGCACAGTAATCCTTTGGTGTGTAAATTGGGGATGGATTATAATGTACACACCCACTGATGTAAAGGGCAATGTACACAAGATGACCTGTCACACGTTCGATGTGAACTGTGATACACCCCTAGCACAAATTACAACTCCAGGCATATAATCTCTGTAAATGTACAGTTGAAGTCTGAAGTTTACATACACTTAGGTTGGAGTCATTAAAACTCGTTTTTCAACCACTCGCACAAATTTCTTGTTAACAAACTATAGTTTTGGCAAGTCGGTTAGGACACCTACTTTGTGCATGACACAAGTGATATTTCCAACAATTGTTTACAGACAGATTATTTCACTTATAATTCACTGTATCACAATTCCAGTGGGTCAGAAGTTTACATACACTATGTTGACTGTGCCTTTAAACAGCTTGGAAAATTCCAGAAAATGATGTCATGGCTTTAGAAGCTTTTGATAGGCTAATTGACATCATTTGAGTCAATTGGAGGTGTACCTGTAGATGTATTTCAAGGCCCACCTTCAAACTCAGTGCCTCAGAAAAGACCTCAGAAAAGAAATTGTAGACTTTCACAAGTCTGGTTCATCCTTGGGAGCAATTTCCAAACACCTGAAGGTACCACGTTCACCTGTACAAACAATAGTATGCAAGTATAAACACCATGGGACCACGCAGCCGTCATACCGCTCAGGAAGGAGACGCGTTCTGTCTCCTAGAGATGAACGTACTTTGGTGCAAAAAGTGCAAATCAATCCCAGAACAACAGCAAAGGACCTTGTGAAGATGCTGGAGGAAACAGGTACAAACGTATCTATATCCACAGTAAAACGAGTCCTGTATCGACATAACCTGAAAGGCCGCTCAGCAAGGAAGAAGCCACTGCTCCAAAACCGCCATAAAAAAGCAAGACTACGGTTTGCAACTGCACATGGGTGACAAAGATCGTACTTTTTGGAGAAATGTCCTCTGGTCTGATGAAACAAAAATAGAACTGTATGGCCATAATGACCATCGTTATGTTTGGAGGGAAAGGGGGCGGCTTGCAAGCCGAATAACACCATCCCAACCGTGAAGCACAGGGGTGGCAGCATCATGCTCTGGGGGTGCTTTGCTGCAGGAGGGACTGGTGCACTTCACAAAATAGATGGCATCATGAGGAAGGAAAATTATGTGGATATATTGAAGCAACATCTCAAGACATCAGTCAGGAAGTTAAAGCTTGGTCGCAAATGGGTCTTCCAAATGGACAATGACCCCAAGCATACTTCCAAAGTTGTGGCAAAATGGATTAAGGACAACAAAGTCAAGGTAATGAAGTGGCCATCACAAAGCCCTGACCTCAATCCTATAGAAAATGTGTGGACAGAACTGAAAAAGCATGTGCGAGCAAGGAGGCCTACAAACCTGACTCCATTACACCAGCTCTGTCAGGAGGAATGGGCCAAAATTCACCCAACTTATTGTGGGAAGCTTGTGGAAGGCTACCCGAAACGTTTGACCCAAGTTAAACAATTTAAAGGCAATGCTACCAAATACTGATTGAGTGTATGTAAACTTCTGACCCACTGGGAATGTGATGAAAGAAATAAAAGCTGAAATAAATAATTCTCTCTACTATTATTCTGACATTTCACATTCTTAAAATAAAGTGGTGATCCTAACTGACTTAAGACAGTGAATTTTTACTAGGATTAAATGTCAGGAATTGTTAAAAACTGAGTTTAAATGTATTTGGCTAAGGTGTATGTAAACTTCCGACTTCAACTGTAATTGTTACTCTGTTACTGACAATTTACACTGTCATGGAGTTAGGTGCTGCTGAGAGATGCATGCATTTTCCTCCAAGCTGTTTTAACTGTGAAAACATACCCATTCTTCTTCCTCTCTCCTCTCCTCCCTCCCTCCCCTCTCCTCTATCTCTCCTCTCCTCTGTGTGGCCTCTGGTAGCAGCCTAGGCCCTGCAGAATATGCCTGCCTACCTCCATTGCTGACTGAGGCACTCTATGAATGTGTTAAAGCAGCCAGCTCAGTGCTCTGGAGCCCATTGAGACTAGCTCTGCAGAAATCTAAAGAGCCTCTTCAGAGTGAGCTGCTGCCTCTCTATCACACAGCAACACACTGTGTGTGTGTCTGTTTCTATCTCTCTATAACTCTGCTGCTGTGCCTCCCAGGCCTCTACCCATACATTTGCTTGTTAGCGTCAGAGAATTGATCGAAGTACAGCACATGCTAATGAGCGAGAAACAGCTACTGTAGCTCTGAGGGGCTGGGGTGGATGCTCTGGACAGAGAGGTAGAGTGAGAGGGGGAGGTAGAGTGAGAGGGGGAGGTAGAGTGAGAGGGGGAGGTAGAGTGAGAGGGGGAGGTAGAGTGAGAGGGGGAGGTAGAGTGAGAGGGGGAGGTAGAGTGAGAGGGGGAGGTAGAGTGAGAGGGGGAGGTAGAGTGAGAGGGGGAGGTAGAGTGAGAGAGGGAGGTAGAGAGAGAGGGAGGTAGAGAGACGGAGGGAGGTAGAGAGACGGAGGGAGGTAGAGAGACGGAGGGAGGTAGAGAGACGGAGGGAGGTAGAGAGACGGAGGGAGGTAGAGAGAGTGAGGGGGAGGTAGAGAGAGTGAGGGGGAGGTAGAGTGAGAGAGAGGGGGAGGTAGAGTGAGGGAGAGGTAGAGAGAGAGAGAGGGAGGTAGAGAGAGAGGGGGAGGTAGAGAGAGAGAGAGGGAGGTAGAGAGAGAGAGAGGGAGGTAGAGAGAGAGAGAGAGGGAGGTAGAGAGAGAGAGAGAGGGAGGTAGAGAGAGAGAGAGAGAGAGGGAGGTAGAGAGAGAGAGAGAGAGCGAGGTAGAGAGAGAGAGAGAGAGGGAGGTAGAGAGAGAGAGAGAGAGGGAGGTAGAGAGAGAGAGAGAGAGGGAGGTAGAGAGAGAGAGGGAGGTAGAGAGAGAGAGAGAGGTAGAGAGAGAGAGAGAGGTAGAGAGAGAGAGGGAGGTAGAGAGCGAGAGAGAGAGAGAGGGAGGTAGAGAGACGGAGGGAGGTAGAGAGACGGAGGGAGGTAGAGGGACTGAGGAAGGTAGAGCGAGAGGGGGGGGGGTAGAGAGGGAGGTAGAGAGAGAGAGAGAGGGAGGTAGAGAGAGAGAGAGAGGGAGGTAGAGAGAGAGAGAGAGGGAGGTAGAGAGACGGAGGGAGGTAGAGCGAGAGGGGGGGAGGTAGAGAGAGAGAGGGGGGGAGGTAGAGAGAGAGAGGGGGGGAGGTAGAGAGAGAGAGGGGGGAGGTAGAGAGATAGAGAGGGGGAGGTAGAGAGAGAGAGAGGGAGAGGTAGAGAGAGAGAGAGGGGGGAGGTAGAGCGAGAATAGGAATGCTTGAAGCCTTGGTAAGGCTCTGTCCTAGGGGCAAGGGTACAGGGGGATAGGGAGAGAAGAGGTGTGTGTGTGTGTGTGTGTGTGTGTGCACGCAGTGTTAGTCCCCCCCTCTTCCCTGCAGTACAACTCTTCGAGGAATAGGGAACGCTGCAGTAGAGAGAGTTAATACTGGCTGTCACTATCGTCCCAAAACACACAACACCTCCCCCTCCCTTTGGCCCTCTGTCTGCAGAGGGACATTATAGCTATACACAATACCATTTGAAATATTTTATGGAACTATAATGATGTGCAGATGGTTGTTGATTCAACAGCAGAACATGTGGGCTGCATCCCAAATGGAACCCTATTCCCTACATAGTGCACTACTTTTGACTAGAGCCCTATAGGTCCTGGTCAAAAGTAGTCCACTATGTAAGGTAAAGGGTGCCATTTGGGACTTAGCCCTGGTTTGACATAGGGTGTGTACCCTGCTGTCCAGATCCTCAACCACTGACCACTAAAGCTGTACCACTCCACCCTGCATGATGTTACAAACATAGACTGGTCCCAGATCAGTCTTTGTGCCGTCTTGCCAACTGGCGTGACAATGAACATAGGATTTGGAAAGACCGCACAAACACATCTGGGACCAGGCTAGTTAAAATGTTCTCTGAAGAATCCTCTCTGGTTCTATCTGAACCTCCTTTAATGTTATATAATGTAGTTGTTTCTGAGTAGTGGACTTCTACTGCATCCTTTTCCTATAGAGTAAAGTAAATGTTCCCCCACTTCCATTGAAGAAGCTGTCCTTAAAGGTCCTTGTGTGTTCTAATGAGGATGAGCTATTGATTCTGATTACTCATTCTTCTTTTCTCAGAAAAAGCCCCTCTCGGCCATTATAAAAGAAGTGTGCGAAGGGTAAGGAAATGTGTCTGTCGCTCTCTCTGTCGCTCTCTCTCTCTCTGTCTCTCTGTCTGTCGCTCTGTCTCTCTGTTGCTCTCTGTCTCTCTCTCTGTCGCTCTCTGTCTCTCTCTGTCGCTCTCTGTCTCTCTCTGTCGCTCTCTGTCTCTCTCTCTGTCGCTCTCTGTCTCTCTCTCTGTCTCTCTCTCTTTCGCTCTCTGTCTCTCTCTGTCGCTCTCTGTCGCTCTCTCTGTCTCTCTGTCTCTCTCTCTCTCTCTCTGTCTGTCTGTCTGTCTCTCTCTCTCTCTCTCTCTCTCTCTCTCTCTCTCTCAACCTTGAAAGAAATGCTCATAGTTATGCGTTTCTGTGCTGCATTTACATAAAACGTACCTTGGGTCTAAGTGTTTCTCTGGCGCTGAGAGATGCAGTGTTCTTTCAATTCAAAGTTCAAATGTGTTTTATTGTTTTACATTTTCGCTTTCAGATGGTCTTTGGGGAACCACGAAAACTTTGCTCTGCAAAATGCTGATTCCACTAATTTCTACATCACAGAAAAGGTTGGCATCTACTTTCTTGTTATCTCTGTCATATTGGACTAAAAAATGATAATATGCATATTGATTTTAATGTTTCAACTCAGCAGAAATACTTTGTGTATGTATGTTAAGTTTGAAATCACACCTCTAAGTTGTCCCTCTTCTTGTCACCGCAGAATCGGAATGACATAAAGAATGGTTCTATACTACGACTGACAACATCTCCTGTAAGTCTGGGTTATGTAATCAAGTGGTCCTAAAACATATTGGAAGAGGAAGAGACTCTGTTCATGGAGCTCCAATAGTTTCATGTTATAAGGTTAAATCTTCTTTTGATATTTTTAACCTTTTCTCCATTTAAAAGTGGAACGTCACATTTCAGAGTAACGGGGAATTTCAGAATGAAGTGGAACAAGAAATGTTATGGTTAAGTTAAATGACTCATTGAACTTACACAACCATTCGACCATCTTGCCTTCCTGTTCGTAACATTAAGATGTTGTTAGATACTCAGCATTGTGACTGAGAGTGTCAGTCATCCCTATCAGTACATCTTAATCTCGCCTGTCCCCTCCTTCCTCCTGTCTTCCTCTTCCTCTTATCCCTCGGCTAGATAGAGAGAGTGAGAGGCCTGGAAAAGTGTCTGCTGTTAGGGGGGAATTCACTCGAGATAGGCCCATGCAGAAACGTCTGCTCCAGTGTACGCAGGGGGTTAGATAGATTTCTTTTTTTTGTTGCCTTCTCTGCATTCTTGTTATGGCCAGGCTTTTCCCTTGAAGACAATAACAGTCCAAGTTAATGACATGGCTGTAAAAGGGTAAGCCCTGATTTTAGCATACATACTGTATAATAGATTATCAGCACCATCCATAATGTAACATAATGTTACACATTACCTCAAGAACTGTATACAGATGTAGGATCTTAATTTGAGCCAGTTTGCTACAGCAGGAAAATAACCCTGCAGCAACAGGAAATATGAACTATTATGTGGATTATAATTCATGTAAATTTTTGTAAGGGTTGATACATTTTTCATAACGGAAAATCAAATCTGAAATTTCAAAATGTACATTACAAACTTCAGAAGCCTTTTTAAACCTCAAATACACTACAAGTTCTGAATGTTCTGCATTGCAAAGATCCTACATCTGTAACCCTGCTTTCTCCCCTCTCTCTCTCGCACGTGCAGTCTCGCTCATTCTCTCGCGCTCTCGCTCTCTCTCACTCTTTCGCTCTCTCTCTCGCTCACTCTTTCCCTCTGCTACCAGGCCCAGACTGTACTCTATAGGTTGTCCAATCAAAAACGCATATTTTGACCAATATGTTTTCAAATCAAATTAAATCAATTTGTGTCACATACACGTGTTTAGCAGATGTGATTGCGGGTGTAGCGAAATTCTTGTCAAAACACTTTCTGAGCTAATAATGTAAAAAACAATACATAAAAAAACAAAATACCCTTTACCCTTGTAGGATGGCCAGAATTAGGGTGACTAAATCAATGCAGGCCAGAAAAAAGTGGTCAAAAATCATAGCATTGCGTCAGCTAGGCTGGATGCTGTGTGAGAATTACGGCTACCTGACAGGCTCACCATTGAACTCGTCCTCTTTCTTCTTGAATCTGGAGGCTATAAAACAATATGGAGGTAAGATAGATATCGATTTTGAGACATTTCATATTTTAGTATTCACTTTTCATATTAATGCGGAATTCCTCTTCATTTTCAAAGATTTCTCACAAAAACAAGCATATCTCTGTGAAACATCAATGGAGCACAGAGCGTACCGCAAGCTATTTATTTTTAAAGCCTTTTACATTTAATTCAGCTTGTGACATGCTAATTTATCTTTTTGTGACCCCTGGAAACAACTTTGCAGATGACCACCACAACATGTAAAATCCTCACAGGTTGCTGGGATGAAGCGGCACCGCTCTGTCGAAAGAGCTCAGTGCTTATTATCCGATGTATGAGTTACGAAATCAGACTTTTTGGATATAATGTTATTGATATGTTAGAGAAAGACCCCACTGAACAATTCAGAACATGAATAATTATTTTTGTCTTGGTAAAATGTATTTTATAACATAAGGAAGTGAAATGTCATCACCAAAGCATGTTTTCACCTACTCTGGGCAGAGTGGGTGGGCACTTTTTTCTCTCTCCTTTTGACTAGCCTAGGTACTAGTTTGTTTGTGCCATGATGTTTGGCAAGACAAGGAGTGGCACAAACAGACTGGTACCCAGGCAACCTTTTGACTCCAGTCTTAGACAGCTGTTCTTTCTATTAGCCCTGACTCAACCCTATACAGTGCTATGAAAAAGTATTTGCCCCCTTTCTAATTTTCTCTACTTTTGCATATTTGTGATACTGAATGTTATCAGATCTTCAACCAAAACCTAATATTAGATAAAAGGAACATAAGTGAACAAATAACACAACAATTACATATATATATATATATATATATATTTTCATATTTATTTCATAAACAAAGTTATGCAACACCCAATTCCCCTGTGTGAAAAAGTAATTGCCCCCTTACACTCAATAACTGGTTGTGCCACCTTTAGCTGCAATGACTCCAACCAAATGCTTCCTGTAGTTGTTGATCAGTCTCTCACGTCACTGTGGAGGAATTTTGGCCCACTCTTCCATGCAGAACTGCTTTAACTCAGTGACGTGTGGGTTTTCAAGCATGAACTGCTCGTTTCAAGTCCTGCCACAACATCTCAATTGGGATTAGGTCTGGACTTTGACTAGGCCATTCCAAAACTTCCAATTTGTTGCTTTTTAGCAATTTTCATGTAGACTTGATTGTGTGTTTTGGATCATTGTCTTGCTGCATGACCCAGCTGCGCTTCAGCTTCAGCTCACAGACGGATGGTCTGACATTCTCCTGTAGAATTCTCTGATACAGAGCAGAATTCATGGTTCCTTCTATTAAGGCAAGTCGTCCAAGTCCTCAGGCAGCAAAGCATCCCCAAACCATCACACCACCACCACCATGCTTGACCTTTGGTATGATGTTCTTACTGTGGAATGCAGAGTTTGGTTTTCGCCAGGCATTACTGGAAGTCCTAACCGACTGGCCAAAACTAGAGTTTGTTAACAAGAAATTTGTGGAGCGGTTGAAAAACAAGTTTTAATGACTCCAACCTAAGTGTATGTAAACTTCCGACTTCAACTGTACACAGCGAGCTCCAAAAGTATTGGGATAGTGACACATTTGTCACACATTTGTTTATCGTTTTGTCTCTGTACTCATAGCACGCAATGACTACATTAAGCTTGACTCTACAAATTTGTTGGATGCATTTGCTGGATGCATTATTTGGGCACAAAATAATCTGAAACACAACCAAAACAACCAGCAAATGCATCCAAGTTTGTGGAGTCACAAGCTTTGATGTAAACATTGCATGCTAGGAATATGGGACCAAATGCTAAACTTGTGACTACTTTAATACACATATACAGTGAGGGAAAAAAGTATTTGATCCCCTGCTGATTTTGTACATTTTCACACTGACAAAGACATGATCAGTCTATAATTGTAATGGTAGGTTTATTTGAACAGTGAGAGACAGAATAACAACAAAAAAATCCAGAAGAACGCATGTCAAAAATGTTATAAATGTATTTTTATTTTAATGAGGGAAACAAGTATTTGACCCCTCTGCAAAACATGATTTAGTACTTGGTGGCAAAACCCTTGTTGGCAATCACAGAGGTCAGACGTTTCTTGTAGTTGGCCACCAGGTTTGCACACATCTCAGGAGGGATTTTGTCCCACTCCTCTTTGCAGATCTTCTCCAAGTTATTAAGGTTTCGAGGCTGACGTTTGGCAACTCGAACCTTCAGCTCCCTCCACAGATTTTCTATGGGATTAAGGTCTGGAGACTGGCTAGGCAACTCCAGGACCTTAATGTGCTTCTTCTTGAGCCACTCCTTTGTTGCCTTGGCTGTGTGTTTTGGGTCATTGTCATGCTGGAATACCCATCCACGACCCATTTTCAATGCCCTGGCTGAGGGAAGGAAGTTCTCACCCAAGATTTGACGGTACATGGCCCCGTCCATCATCCCTTTGATGCGGTGAAGTTGTCCTGTCCCCTTAGCAGAAAAACACCCCCAAAGCATAATGTTTCCACCTCCATGTTTGACGGTGAGGATGGTGTTCTTGGGGTCATAGGCAGCATTCCTCCTCCTCCAAACATGGCGAGTTGAGTTGATGCTAAAGAGCTCGATTTTGGTCTCATCTGACCACAACACTTTCACCCAGTTCTCCTCTGAATCATTCAGATGTTCATTGGCAAACTTTAGACAGGCCTGTATATGTGCTTTCTTGAGCAGGGGGACCTTGTGGGTGCTGCAGGATTTCAGTCCTTCAGGGCGTAGTGTGTTACCAATTGTTTTCTTGGTGACTATGGTCCCAGCTGCCTTGAGATCATTGACAAGATCCTCCCATGTAGTTCTGGGCTGATTCCTCACCGTTCTCATGATCATTGCAACTCCACAAGGTGAGATCTTGCATGGAGCCCCAGGCCGAGGGAGATTGACAGTTCTTTTGTGTTTCTTCCATTTGTGAATAATCGCACCAACTGTTGTCACCTTCTCACCAAGCTGCTTGGCGATGGTCTTGTAGCCCATTCCAGCCTTGTGTAGGTCTACAATCTTGTCCCTGACATCCTTGGAGAGCTCTTTGGTCTTGGCCATGGTGGAGAGTTTGGAATCTGATTGATTGATTGCTTCTGTGGACAGGTGTCTTTTATACAGGTAACACGCTGAGATTAGGAGCACTCCCTTTAAGCGTGTGCTCCTAATCTCAGCTTGTTACCTGTATAAAAGACACCTGGGAGCCAGAAATCTTTCTGATTGAAAGGGGGTCAAATACTTATTTCCCTCATTAAAATGCAAATCAATTTATAACATTTTTGACATGCGTTCTTCTGGATTTTTGTTGTTGTTATTCTGTCTCTCACTGTTCAAATAAACCTACCATTAAAATTATAGACTGATCATGTCTTTGTCAGTGGGCAAACGTACAAAATCAGCAGGGGATCAAATACTTTTTTTCCCTCACTGTAAGTGAATTTCGCCGAATACTTTTAGTCTCCTAAAATGGGGGGACTATGTACAAAAAGTGATGTAATTTCTAAACGGTTCACCCGATATGGATGAAAATACCCTCAAATTAAATCTGACAGTCTGCACTTTAACCTCATAGTCGTTGTATCATTTCAAATGTGCTGGAGTACAGAGCCAAAACAACAAAAAATGTGTCACTGTCCCAGTACTTTTGGAGCTCACTGTATATATACACGGCGTGCCCTCAGAGCAGCCTCAATTCTTCGGGGCATGGACTCTACAAGGTGTCGAAAGCGTTCCACAGGGATGCTGGCCCATGTTGACTCCAATGCTTCCCACAGTTGTGTCAAGTCGGCTGGATGTCCTTTGGGTGGTGGACCATTCTTGATACACACGGGAAACTGTTGAGCGTGAAAAACCCAGCAGCGTTGCAGTTCTTGACACAAACCGTTGCACCTGGCACCTACTACCATACCCCATTCAAAGACACTTAAATCTTTTGTCTTTCCCATTCACCCTCTGAATGGTACACATACACAATCCATGTCTCAATTGTCTCAAGGCTTAAAAATCCTTCTTTAACCTGTCTCCTCCCCTTCATCTACATTGATTGAAGTGGATTTAACAAGTGACATCAATAAGGGATCATATCTTTCACCTGGATTCACCTGGTCAGTCTATTTCATGGAAAGGATAGGTGTTCTTAATGTTTTGTACACTCAGTGTATATCCTGTGTATAACCCTGTCTCTGCCCTCTCCCCGGCTGTCTCCCCCCTACCCTCCCCTAAAGTCTCAGACGGCGGCCCAGCTCCATGAGAGGATCCAGTCATCCAGTATGGATGCCAAGCTGGAGTCTCTGAAGGACCTGGCCAACTCTTCCAGAGACATCACCTTCGCCCAGGAGTTCATCAACCTGGACGGCATCTCACTGCTCACACAGATGGTGGAGAGTGGCACGGAGTACGTACTTCCTCTTTTCCTTTCTCCTCCCTTATTTTACTCTATCTTCCCCCCGGCAACCCCACCTCATTCCCAAGCAGTGTTCTCTTAAATGGTGGTCTCCCTCTGTCAGGAATACCTGGAATAGTATAAAAGTAATCCTTCTACCCACCCCCCCCCCACCCCCCCATAAAAAAAATAATAGATATATTGGGTGGTTGTCCCACTAGCTATCATAAGTTGAATGAATCAATTTGTAAGTCGCTCTGGATAAGAGCGTCTGCTAAATGACTAAAATGTAAATATAAAATGTCTCTGCCTGTTTCGCTGGGCTTTGGACTTGGTAGGCTGGCTGTGTCCCAGATGGCATCCTATTCCCTGTATAGTGCACTACTTTTGATGCAGGGCCAATAGGGTTCAGGGCAAAAGTAGTGTAGGTAATAGGGTGGCGTTTTGGAAGCTGTCTCTGGCTCAGCGGAAGGTTACGGGGAGGGCAGGCGGTGGCGTTTTGGAAGCTGTCTCTGGCTCAGCGGAAGGTTACGGGGAGGGCAGGCAGTGGCGTTTTTGAAGCTGTCTCTGGCTCAGCGGAAGGTTACGGCGAGGGCAGGCGGTGGCGTTTTGGAAGCTGTCTCTGGCTCAGCGGAAGGTTACGGCGAGGGCAGGCGGTGGTGTTTTGGAAGCTGTCTCTGGCTCAGCGGAAGGTTACGGGGAGGGCAGGCGGTGGCGTTTTGGAAGCTGTCTCTGGCTCAGCGGAAGTTTACGGCGAGGGCAGGCGGTGGCGTTTTGCTGAGGTGGAGTTTCTCAGCCGTGATGTTGACTGGAACCCCATGGGGGGAGGAGGCAGGGGGGGAGGAGGCAGGGGGAGAGGAGAGAGGGAGGGTAGGGGAAGGGGCCAGTTTGGGCTCACAGCCCCACTGCCAGAGAGCCAGGGAGGGAGAGGAGAGCCAGGGTCATGCTATGTGAGCGTAGAGTGATTGCAGAGTCAAAACACACATTGTAGACGCGCTCACAGTCAAAGCAAGACACACACACACACACACACACACCCTCTGTTTCTCACACACTCACCCCCCCATTCAATCACACACAGTCAGCCGTCTCCAGTCACCCAGAGCTGTTTGCACTGTACTATACTGAACGGCCCTGAATCCAACCAAATGCTTGTCATTCCCAGCAGACTCTCATTAAAGGCTAGCCCGAGGGCTCTGGACACAGGGTTTACTGGCTGAGAGGGCATCAGTGGTCTGAAACACACACGTGTTCTGCTACATGACATCCTCATTAAGCCTCCCCAGCCCAGAGAGACTTCCCAGTCAGTAGCTGCTCGCATGCAAAGGGCTTTACCATCACCATGCAAGGTCAGCCCTAATACAAACTCTCCCTGATAGACCAAACACACACTCTCTCTGACAGACCAAACACACACTCGCTCTGATAGACCAAACACACACTCTCTCTGATAGACCAAACACACACTCTCTCTGATAGACCAAACACACACACTCTCTGATAGACCAAACACACACTCTCTCTGATAGACCAAACACACACTCTCTCTCTGGCTGGAGAGCACAGCTGAACTCATCATACACTGGCACTTGGAATTACTGTTCCTCTACAATATGAACTAGTACCTTCCATTCTGTTAGTGTATCCCCCTCTACAATAGGAACTAGTACCTTCCATTCTGTTAGTGTATCCCCCTCTACAATAGGAACTAGTACCTTCCATTCTGTTAGTGTATCCCCCTCTACAATAGGAACTAGTACCTTCCATTCTGTTAGTGTATCCCCCTCTACAATAGGAACTAGTACCTTCCATTCTGTTAGTGTATCCCCCTCTACAATAGGAACTAGTACATTCCATTCTGTTAGTGTATCCCCCTCTACAATAGGAACTAGTACCTTCCATTCTGTTAGTGTATCCCCCTCTACAATAGGAACTAGTACCTTCCATTATGTTAGTGTATCTCCCCTCTACAATAGGAACTAGTACCTTCCATTCTGTTAGTGTATCCCCCTCTACAATAGGAACTAGTACCTTCCATTCTGTTAGTGTATCCCCCTCTACAATAGGAACTAGTACCTTCCATTCTGTTAGTGTATCCCCCTCTACAATAGGAACTAGTACCTTCCATTCTGTTAGTGTATCCCCCCTCTACAATAGGAACTAGTACCTTCCATTATGTTAGTGTATCTCCCCTCTACAATAGGAACTAGTACCTTCCATTCTGTTAGTGTATCCCCCTCTACAATAGGAACTAGTACCTTCCATTCTGTTAGTGTATCCCCCTCTACAATAGGAACTAGTACCTTCCATTCTGTTAGTGTATCCCCCTCTACAATAGGAACTAGTACCTTCCATTCTGTTAGTGTATCCCCCTCTACAATAGGAACTAGTACCTTCCATTCTGTTAGTGTATCCCCCTCTACAATAGGAACTAGTACCTTCCATTCTGTTAGTGTATCCCCCTCTACAATAGGAACTAGTACCTTCCATTCTGTTAGTGTATCCCCCTCTACAATAGGAACTAGTACATTCCATTCTGTTAGTGTATCCCCCCTCTACAATAGGAACTAGTACCTTCCATTCTGTTAGTGTATCCCCCTCTACAATAGGAACTAGTACCTTCCATTCTGTTAGTGTATCCCCCTCTACAATAGGAACTAGTACCTTCCATTCTGTTAGTGTATCCCTCTCTACAATAGGAACTAGTACCTTCCATTCTGTTAGTGTATCCCCCTCTACAATAGGAACTAGTACATTCCATTCTGTTAGTGTATCCCCCTCTACAATAGGAACTAGTACCTTCCATTCTGTTAGTGTATCCCCCCTCTACAATAGGAACTAGTACCTTCCATTATGTTAGTGTATCTCCCCTCTACAATAGGAACTAGTACCTTCCATTCTGTTAGTGTATCCCCCTCTACAATAGGAACTAGTACCTTCCATTCTGTTAGTGTATCCCCCTCTACAATAGGAACTAGTACCTTCCATTCTGTTAGTGTATCCCCCTCTACAATAGGAACTAGTACCTTCCATTCTGTTAGTGTATCCCCCTCTACAATAGGAACTAGTACCTTCCATTCTGTTAGTGTATCCCCCTCTACAATAGGAACTAGTACCTTCCATTCTGTTAGTGTATCCCCCTCTACAATAGGAACTAGTACCTTCCATTCTGTTAGTGTATCCCCCTCTACAATAGGAACTAGTACATTCCATTCTGTTAGTGTATCCCCCCTCTACAATAGGAACTAGTACCTTCCATTCTGTTAGTGTATCCCCCTCTACAATAGGAACTAGTACCTTCCATTCTGTTAGTGTATCCCCCTCTACAATAGGAACTAGTACCTTCCATTCTGTTAGTGTATCCCTCTCTACAATAGGAACTAGTACCTTCCATTCTGTTAGTGTATCCCCCTCTACAATAGGAACTAGTACATTCCATTCTGTTAGTGTATCCCCCTCTACAATAGGAACTAGTACCTTCCATTCTGTTAGTGTATCCCCCTCTACAATAGGAACTAGTACCTTCCATTCTGTTAGTGTATCCCCCTCTACAATAGGAACTAGTACCTTCCATTCTGTTAGTGTATCTCCCCTCTACAATAGGAACTAGTACCTTCCATTCTGTTAGTGTATCCCCCTCTACAATAGGAACTAGTACCTTCCATTCTGTTAGTGTATCCCCCTCTACAATAGGAACTAGTACCTTTCATTCTGTTAGTGTATCCCCCTCTACAATAGGAACTAGTACCTTCCATTCTGTTAGTGTATCCCCCTCTACAATAGGAACTAGTACCTTCCATTCTGTTAGTGTATCCCCCTCTACAATAGGAACTAGTACCTTCCATTCTGTTAGTGTATCCCCCTCTACAATAGGAACTAGTACCTTCCATTCTGTTAGTGTATCCCCCTCTACAATAGGAACTAGTACATTCCATTCTGTTAGTGTATCCCCCTCTACAATAGGAACTAGTACCTTCCATTCTGTTAGTGTATCCCCCTCTACAATAGGAACTAGTACCTTCCATTATGTTAGTGTATCTCCCCTCTACAATAGGAACTAGTACCTTCCATTCTGTTAGTGTATCCCCCTCTACAATAGGAACTAGTACCTTCCATTCTGTTAGTGTATCCCCCTCTACAATAGGAACTAGTACCTTCCATTCTGTTAGTGTATCCCCCTCTACAATAGGAACTAGTACCTTCCATTCTGTTAGTGTATCCCCCTCTACAATAGGAACTAGTACCTTCCATTCTGTTAGTGTATCCCCCTCTACAATAGGAACTAGTACATTCCATTCTGTTAGTGTATCCCCCCTCTACAATAGGAACTAGTACCTTCCATTCTGTTAGTGTATCCCCCTCTACAATAGGAACTAGTACCTTCCATTCTGTTAGTGTATCCCCCTCTACAATAGGAACTAGTACCTTCCATTCTGTTAGTGTATCCCTCTCTACAATAGGAACTAGTACCTTCCATTCTGTTAGTGTATCCCCCTCTACAATAGGAACTAGTACATTCCATTCTGTTAGTGTATCCCCCTCTACAATAGGAACTAGTACCTTCCATTCTGTTAGTGTATCCCCCTCTACAATAGGAACTAGTACATTCCATTCTGTTAGTGTATCCCCCTCTACAATAGGAACTAGTACCTTCCATTCTGTTAGTGTATCCCCCCTCTACAATAGGAACTAGTACCTTCCATTCTGTTAGTGTATCCCCCTCTACAATAGGAACTAGTACATTCCATTCTGTTAGTGTATCCCCCTCTACAATAGGAACTAGTACATTCCATTCTGTTAGTGTATCCCCCCTCTACAATAGGAACTAGTACCTTCCATTCTGTTAGTGTATCCCCCCTCTACAATAGGAACTAGAAGAGTACCTTCCATTCTGTTAGTGTATCTCCCCTCTACAATAGGAACTAGAAGAGTACCTTCCATTCTTGTACAGGGGAGGTGAAGACCCACCACAGTTACATTCAGTATGTGTGCCTCCCGTGCGATACCCTATTCCCTAATATATTGCACTACTTTAGACCAGGGCCCATATTAGTGTTGACATATCTCCCTTTACTGTATAGATTGATTGTGCCATTAAAGCAAAACGATTCACACTCATGAAGCCCAAAGACTTCAATATTATTATTTTGTGATCTTGATTTAAATGCTCTTAATGCATATTCATTTCCCTATTAATAAATTCCCCTCCTTCATGCTCCTATAAGTAGTGCTGCCCACTTAATTCCCCCATGATGCATACTGCCACCTCAGGCCTCTTTCTTTAAATAGGTTTTATGTAGATGACTCCTGCGTCAACAGAGCATAGCCCCGGAGTTTGAAAGTGCAGGTGTGTGTGTATCAGTGTTTATAACTCATCTTCATTCCTGCTGACCGACTAGTGTAATATAATAATTCACAGGCTTAGGAAAAAGAGACACCAGGGAGCAGTACTTTCTAATATCCCAGTCTGGGGCATGACATCATGCTGTATTAATGTGGGCTACCCTATCAGTGATTGAAAGACATGTTGCGCCCCCTATTGGTGTAGTAACATAACAGATACATTCCAGAACTGCTGAGAATGTACAGTTGAACCAATGTCAACTGGCGAACATTTTGGATCCCTGGGGAATTATGTTAATTTTGTAGCAAGCTTACTGTTTTATCACAAAAGAAGATGATGTTAAGATCTCGCATGAGATCTTCTCGTTGTTTAAATGAATTGTTGACCATTTTTTGGTCTGTTTGTTGTCATCTTTGCAAGCATAGCCTGTTGTGTAACGCTGTCTGTCTGTCTGTCAAGGTAAGACTCCAACTGCTTCCCAAGCCATACTTCGGCTTTGCATGCTTTGTGTGTGTGTGCCTGTGTCTGTCTGTGTGTGTGCGCGCGTGCGTGCGTGCATGTTCAGAGTCTGTTATTTGAGTGTGTTTATTTGGTCAAATATCCTCCTCCACTTCTGTCACTATCATACCTCTGCCCATTCCCATGTGTTAACCAGAGCCCTGTAGATATTTATGGCTCTGGTCTCAGTGTAATTCTGTTTGGCCAAATGTGTTGTATGTTATTCCCTGTATTGTATCACATGTTACTGTAGCAGGTCAGCCTTGTGTTGCGATCTACATTTGAGTTGTCACAGTTAAGCTCTGTTCACGTCCTGTCCATCTCCATCCTCCATGTGTCTGGGCTCTGGGTCCATATGTATGAAGCATCTCAGAGTAGGACTGCAGATCTAGGATCAGGTCTCTCCTGTCCATGCAACCTTATTTATTGTGAAAATCACATACATACAGCCCCCTGGTCTGGTCTTATCAGAAAGAAGCTACAGTGACAGATCGGACATACACACACACACACACACACACCTGGGCAATGTGTCTATTGTCTAACCATAACCTCCATCTGTCTACTATGACTTGAGCCCCTTCTTCCGTGGTCATTGTGTTCTCCCCTGACGCCAAAGTTTCTTAAATCTTTGCAGACGCTATCAGAAACTACAGAAGATAATGAAGCCATGGTAAGCCCTCCCTTTCCCTTCCCCTCCCCAGTCAGATAACTGCCCTGGCTGGCTTTGTACTCTTCCCTCTAATCTACCCGGCAACTGAGTCTGCATGATTTAAAACTCAGGCCCTGGTGCTTCTATTAAACTGATGGGAAACAACATGGCTGCCATTGCTGGCTTTCATCTTGAAATCAAACTTGTTTGTTTTGTTTATCTCTGGATACGTCCCAAATGGCACCCTATTCCCTATATAGTGCACTACTTTTCACCAGGGCTCAGGCCCTAAATAGGGAATAGGGTGCCATTTGAGACGTATCCTCTGTGTACCATGTAACCGAATCAGCTTTGTTCTCAAATATTTGCATGAGGTATTGGGCAATTGGTTGAGGTTCAAAGGGAACTAAACACACACTTGTTTCACGTGGGACATTGTTTTGAAGAGCACCATGACAACAATCCATAAGGAAACCCACAGGCCAAATTCAGAGATTCTTCTTCTTGGATGCTTGGTGCTCTTCCTAAACTTAGAAAATGGTGTTTAAGGGTGTATTCACTAGTAACCAAATGGAAGCTAAACAGGCTGAAACGGTGAGGGACCTACCTGAACTTTAAAAACAATTAGAAACACTTGTTTTAGTTCCAAAACGTTTTACATCGCAAAACCTTTTGCTACGGATTGCATTGATGAATACACCCCAGGTGATGGGAACTTTAATGTTAGGTGGTGGTGGTGGGTTGTTAGAGATGTTAATTGGGCAGTCCTTTACACCCTATTAATTTTAATATGAATATTCTGCAGTTCGCTGTCCTCACCCTGTAGTGTAAAGACATCATTCTGTAGGGTTACATTCTTTGGTCTTGTCAACATGTCGTTCTTGCATCTTAAATCAGTCAACTTTTTTAGAATGTACAGGTCTACAGCATTAGAAAAGTAAAATCATTTTAGTAGGATCATGTACTTTATATTAACATGATCATTTTACACATCACGTAACTTCCCACTGCCATGTGCAAACGCTTACTCACCACAGTCCAACCGTGGACTAAGTACTACTAATTAATTAAGTATTACTAATGAATGTGTCTGAGATGTGAGCCATGATGTTGTATGTGACCCAATGCGTTAATTAATTAACCCTCTGTTGCTAAGCCTGTAATAGGCCTGGTCCTGGTCTTATTAACCAAATCTTTGTTCGAATGTTGTTGTTTTTTATAAGCACTTTATATGATTTATAATGTAGAATTTCTTTACATATATATATATATATATATATATATATATATATATATATTGCCTATGTTTTTTTAAATGATGTTGATGAAATGTGTTTGTACATAAAAAGGACATATGACATGTTTTGTTTAAAATTTAAAATCTGACTGCAGGGGGCAATATTTTACAATATTTCCCACCTGATATCTAGAGGTGTGCTTCACCTTCTTGATTTATACAGTATTTCAGGTTTATGTCATGACTGTAATGTCAAAAACAACAATTAACTTACCTAATCTTCATTTATTTCCTGTCATTTGTATTTTTCTGTGAGATTTATGTAGGCTGTTTGTATTCCTGTTAACTTCTATTGGTGATTCAACATAACAGATTGAAACACTTTGCATTCAGACATTTGGATAAAAATCTTCCAGGAAGTAACTTTGCTTGGTCCTCCTTGGATGTCAACTCTTGTCTCTACTAATAACTATCTACTAGTTACTGCATGGGAATGATTAATGAATGAATGCTCTCCAGCTCCGTGGCTCTGCTGCCCTGCGCTGTCTGGCTCCTGCTGGCTCTCTGGCGCCCCCTGTTGTTAATGGAGGACTGAGTCATCTGTCTGCCCCATCAGGAGCCGCAGTCATCCTCCTCCCCTCTCGCCTTTCTGTGCCCTCAGCATACCTGGCTGTGGCTTCACCCTCTCCTCTCCTCCTCTCTCCCTAAGACCAAGACTTTTGGCTGCTTTGTGGCTGTAGCTAAACGTGTGTGTCAGCGCCAGTGGCAGAGACGTTTCTATTGGCTGTTGTTGTTGTTGTTTCAGTTTCGGCGACCTGTTGTCGTTCACGCTGACAGCGTTTGTGGAGCTCATGGACCACGGCATCGTCTCCTGGGATACCTTCTCTGTCGCCTTCATCAAAAAGGTGCCTGCTCATTAGCTGTGTGTGGTGGGGGCGGGGCTGTGTGGTGGGCGGGGCTGTGTATGTGTGCTCTTCTCTGTCGCCTTCATCAAGAAGGTACCCCAACAAACCAATATCAAGTTGTATAATAGATCATATGTAAGAACTATTTGCAAAATGAGAAAGAAGGTGCACGAACAAACCAGTATCATGTTGAATTGCTGATCATGTGTAAAAACTGAAAAATATAAATAAGGTGCCCTCAAACAGTTTATAGCATGTATTAAGCGTGTTTATAACATGTTTATAATACCATATACAGGAATTATATGATATTAAAGTTTGTCAACTTTTAAGAAATACATCTGAAATAGAGTCCATTTAGTCTCTGAATAACAATCCCCATGTGATTATTTTCACCTCTTAATGTGTCTTCTAGTCAGTTACTAACTCTCCTCTATTGCAGATTGCAGGTTACGTGAACAAGTCAGCCATGGACACGGCTGTGCTGCAGCGGTCCCTGGCCATCCTGGAGTCCATGGTACTCAACAGTCAGGACCTCTACCAGAAGGTGGCGCAAGAGATCACCATCGGACAGCTTATACCCCATCTGCAGGGGTGAGCGAGAGAGCGCGGTCGACTGCACTCAGCTATGTTATTATATGCCTGAGATAGAAGTTATCCCTAACTGCAGATCTAGGATCAGATTACTGTGAAACACTCTTTAACCTTTAGGAAGATTTGACAAAATAGATTTGGGGCTGTATGTATCAAGTGTCTCAGAGTAGGAGTGCTGAACTAGTATCAGGTCCCTCCCTGTCCATATAACCTTTTTCCTTATGATCTAAAAGGCTAAACTGATCCTAGCTCAGCACACCTACTCTAAGACGCTTGATACAAACGGCCCCTGGTCCTAGATCCAAGGAGGACCACAGGAAGAGTAGCTGCTGCTTTTGCAACAGCTAATGGAGATCCTAATAAAATACCAAATACCAAAGCCTGTTATAGCTCCATTGATCTAATGAACTTAAACTCTCCAGTGTCCATGATTGGGAAGTACTGTAACAGAAAGCAGCCAATATCCCTGTATGTGTAGTGTATAATAGGTCCAGTACTGACATAAAGTGATTAGTACTGACATGGCTGAGTAGCCACACTACTACTGACCACAGCTACTGACCACATCCACACTACTACTGACCACAACTACTGACCACATCCACACTACTACTGACCACAACTACTGACCACATCCACACTACTACTGACCACATCCACACTACTACTGACCACAACTACTGACCACATCCACACAACTACTGACCACATCCACACTACTACTGACCACAACTACTGGCCACATCCACACAACTACTGACCACAACTACTGACCACATCCACACTACTACTGACCACAACTACTGACCACATCCACACTACTACTGACCACAACTACTGACCACAACTACTGACCACATCCACACAACTACTGACCACAACTACTGACCACATCCACACTACTACTGACCACAACTACTGACCACAACTACTGACCACATCCACACTACTACTGACCACAACTACTGACCACATCCACACTACTACTGATCACAACTACTGACCACATCCACACTACTACTGACCACATCCACACTACTACTGATCACAACTACTGACCACATCCACACTACTACTGACCACATCCACACTACTACTGACCACAACTACTGACCACATCCACACTACTACTGACCACATCCACACTACTACTGACCACAACTACTGACCACATCCACACTACTACTGACCACAACTACTGACCACATCCACACTACTACTGACCACAACTACTGACCACATCCACACTACTACTGACCACAACTACTGACCACATCTACACAACTACTGACCACAGCTACTGACCACATCCACACAACTACTGACCACATCCACACAACTACTGACCACAACCACACAACTACTGACCACATCCACACAACTACTGACCACAACCACACAACTACTGACCACAACCACACAACTACTGACCACAACCACACAACTACTGACCACATCTACACAACTACTGACCACATCCACACAACTACTGACCACATCCACACAACTACTGACCACAACCACACAACTACTGACCACAACTACTGACCACATCCACACAACTACTGACCACATCCACACAACTACTGACCACAACCACACAACTACTGACCACAACCACAAAACTACTGACCACAACCACACAACTACTGACCACATCCACACAACTACTGACCACATCCACACAACTACTGACCACATCCACACAACTACTGACCACATTCACACAACTACTGACCACAACCACACAACTACTGACCACATCCACACTACTACTGACCACAACCACACAATTACTGACCACAACCACACTACTGACCACAACTACTGACCACAACCACACAACGACTGACCACAACCCCACAACTACTGACCACAACCCCAAAACTTCAGACCACAACTAGTGTAACTATAACTATTCACATTTGCATAACTACCATAATATAACTCACCAACAGTAATTTTTGAACCGTTCAAGCTAGATACACCAACTCAACTTTTATATGTTCAGGCTATCCTAACTTTTCATCTACCTACTTTTTCAACTATAACCAGTCACCACCATTACTACTGTAGACACTACCACTACTATAACATTAACCAGTCACTACCATTACTACTGTAGACACTACCACTACTATAACATTAACCAGTCACTACCATTACTACTGCAGACACTACCACTACTATAACATTAACCAGTCACTACCATTACTACTGTAGACACTACCACTACTATAACATTAACCAGTCACTACCATTACTACTGTAGACACTACCACTACTATAACATTAACCAGTCACCACCATTACTACTGTAGACACTACCACTACTATAACATTAACCAGTCACTACCATTACTACTGCAGACACTACCACTACTATAACATTAACCAGTCACTACCATTACTACTGTAGACACTACCACTACTATAACATTAACCAGTCACTACCATTACTACTGTAGACACTACCACTACTATAACATTAACCAGTCACCACCATTACTACTGCAGACACTACCACTACTATAACATTAACCAGTCACTACCATTACTACTGTAGACACTACCACTACTATAACATTAACCAGTCACTACCATTACTACTGTAGACACTACCACTACTATAACATTAACCAGTCACTACCATTACTACTGTAGACACTACCACTACTATAACATTAACCAGTCACTACCATTACTACTGTAGACACTACCACTACTATAACATTAACCAGTCACTACCATTACTACTGTAGACACTACCACTACTATAACATTAACCAGTCACTACCATTACTACTGTAGACACTACCACTACTATAACATTAACCAGTCACCACCATTACTACTGTAGACACTACCACTACTATAACATTAACCAGTCACTACCATTACTACTGTAGACACTACCACTACTATAACATTAACCAGTCACTACCATTACTACTGTAGACACTACCACTACTATAACATTAACCAGTCACCACCATTACTACTGTAGACACTACCACTACTATAACATTAACCAGTCACTACCATTACTACTGTAGACACTACCACTACTATAACATTAACCAGTCACTACCATTACTACTGTAGACACTACCACTACTATAACATTAACCAGTCACTACCATTACTACTGTAGACACTACCACTACTATAACATTAACCAGTCACCACCATTACTACTGTAGACACTACCACTACTATAACATTAACCAGTCACTACCATTACTACTGTAGACACTACCACTACTATAACATTAACCAGTCACCACCATTACTACTGTAGACACTACCACTACTATAACATTAACCAGTCACTACCATTACTACTGTAGACACTACCACTACTATAACATTAACCAGTCACTACCATTACTACTGCAGACACTACCACTACTATAACATTAACCAGTCACTACCATTACTACTGTAGACACTACCACTACTATAACATTAACCAGTCACTACCATTACTACTGTAGACACTACCACTACTATAACATTAACCAGTCACTACCATTACTACTGTAGACACTACCACTACTATAACATTAACCAGTCACTACCATTACTACTGTAGACACTACCACTACTATAACATTAACCAGTCACTACCATTACTACTGTAGACACTACCACTACTATAACATTAACCAGTCACTACCATTACTACTGTAGACACTACCACTACTATAACATTAACCAGTCACTACCATTACTACTGTAGACACTACCACTACTATAACATTAACCAGTCACTACCATTACTACTGCAGACACTACCACTACTATAACATTAACCAGTCACCACCATTACTACTGTAGACACTACCACTACTATAACATTAACCAGTCACTACCATTACTACTGTAGACACTACCACTACTATAACATTAACCAGTCACTACCATTACTACTGCAGACACTACCACTACTATAACATTAACCAGTCACTACCATTACTACTGCAGACACTACCACTACTATAACATTAACCAGTCACCACCATTACTACTGTAGACACTACCACTACTATAACATTAACCAGTCACTACCATTACTACTGTAGACACTACCACTACTATAACATTAACCAGTCACTACCATTACTACTGTAGACACTACCACTACTATAACATTAACCAGTCACTACCATTACTACTGTAGACACTACCACTACTATAACATTAACCAGTCACTACCATTACTACTGTAGACACTACCACTACTATAACATTAACCAGTCACTACCATTACTACTGTAGACACTACCACTACTATAACATTAACCAGTCACCACCATTACTACTGTAGACACTACCACTACTATAACATTAACCAGTCACTACCATTACTACTGTAGACACTACCACTACTATAACATTAACCAGTCACTACCATTACTACTGTAGACACTACCACTACTATAACATTAACCAGTCACAACCATTACTACTGCAGACACTACCACTACTATAACATTAACCAGTCACTACCATTACTACTGTAGACACTACCACTACATTAACCAGTCACAACCATTACTACTGCAGACACTACCACTACTATAACATTAACCAGTCACAACCATTACTACTGCAGACACTACCACTACTATAACATTAACCAGTCACTACCATTACTACTGTAGACACTACCACTACTATAACATTAACCAGTCACTACCATTACTACTGTAGACACTACCACTACTATAACATTAACCAGTCACTACCATTACTACTGTAGACACTACCACTACTATAACATTAACCAGTCACTACCATTACTACTGTAGACACTACCACTACTATAACATTAACCAGTCACTACCATTACTACTGTAGACACTACCACTACTATAACATTAACCAGTCACTACCATTACTACTGTAGACACTACCACTACTATAACATTAACCAGTCACTACCATTACTACTGTAGACACTACCACTACTATAACATTAACCTTTGTCATTGTTCTTTGTTGTGTCTGTGTGTTGTTATCCATCTAATGACAGGACTGATCAGGACATTCAGACCTACACCATCGCTGTGATTAACGCCTTGTTCCTCAAGGCTCCAGAGGACAAGAGACAGGTAGGTTACATACCTTCATATACACGCACACCCACACACACATAAACGTTCATACATACATACACACACACGCACACTACACACACACTCATATACACAGTCATATACAGTCATATACATACACACACACACATAAACACATGCACACATGAACGCTCATACATATGCGCGCGCACACCACACGCACACTCATATGCATAGTCATATACGCACACACATGCACACACACACCTTTGGCTCTTATTGTTGGGAACATTGTTTACTGCGTGGCTGTGGGTGGCAGGCAGGACAGATGCATTCTGGATCTTGAGGAGGAGGAGGACTGATTCAGATGCATCAGAGAGAGAGAGGGTTCAGTCCAATCTCCCTTCTGCTGACTCAGATGGACAACAAGTACCAAACATGCCTTACATTTCAGACAAGGGTGTGTGTGTGTGTGTGTGTGTGTGTGTGTGTGTATAATAATAATTTGGTGGGTGCTTAAATTTGTCCTATTTCATGTACGAGTATTAATACGCATGTGTGAATTGGAAATGTGTTTTTTTGCATATCCCAACTCTCCCTGAGACACCCTTGTAGAGTGGGGTCACGGCCAGGGTCAGCCATTATCAACGGCGACCATGGAGCAATTAGGGTTGAGTGCCTTGCTCAAGGGCACATCGACAGATTAGGGGCGGGGGGATGTACGTATCCTTGTGTGTCCCTGTCGTCCTTGCCTTAAACGGTGCAGTAATACTT